>NC_134576.1:137352026-137649526 GCF_050947875.1 Dermacentor variabilis
GGAGCTTGCTTCCGTTAGTGACCTTAATAAAGCAACCTCGTGTTTGAGGAATAGGTGAAAAAGTTTAAAATTGTGAAGGACCCATTGCACTCAAATTTCTGTGATAAATGCTTATTCAGTATCCCAGGCAAAAAAAATTAAATATGGTAATAAATCAGCAGGTGGTTTTGGATGGAATGACTGCCTTTCAACTTTCCTTATCGTAGTTGTAGGCTATAAAATGCTTGTGACAGAATAAGCACAATGAATGAACGTGATGTGTAAATGATCTTGCATTAAAAATAATTTTTGCACTGTTGAGCCATCACGTTTCTTAGCACTTATCATGGTTACTAAAATGTTAGTATACAGGCCACAGTCGACATTTGAAAACTAGCTGAAGTAAATCTGTAATCAGCATCATTGGAGTCATTGCCGATTTTAGGAAACTTGAGGCCTATGTTTCTGCTGCAAATCTATTTGTTGGAGAGTATTTCTCTTGTCTTTCTTTAAATTTTTTTCAAACATTCATGGTGGCCAACTTTTGCACCCGGAACAGGTAGTACTGACACTGTTTGCTTTTCATAATAGCACATGGGGCTTTTCAAATCTTTGATAAACACAATCAATAACTGTACACTATAGAAATCATTTGCAAATACATGGTTTTGTGTGGACAATCTTGTAGAGCCTGTTGTGACACAGGCCTGTGAATACCATTACCACATAGACACATCTTGAAAGAGACATGAATCCAAGGACAATTGAGATCTGTGAGCCTAATTGCCTTTTTCATGCAAGCTCATGGAAGGGAGCAAACAGGTCACACATACTGCAATTGTGGTCGGTTTCTGTGATCTTTAAAAGAGAATGTCTGCAGGGGAATTGGGCATCTGAAATTCAGGTGCTCTGAATTTGTTTGCCAATTATGCCAGTGCAACAGTTTTCTGTCCTTGTCTGCTAGTTTAGTCTAGTTTGCCTGACAGATTGCTCTAAAGCTTTCTGGAACCCTTTACAGAGTGATTGTATGCTTGCCTGCTTGGAGTTCATCTCATTGTTTTGTCGTCTTAGCTAGATTTTGCATTAGGTAGTACTCTGCGGTCAGAACTCTGCAGCTTGCATAGTTTTTAGTGCTTACACTCAAGGTTTCTTTATCGGTTTCTATGATGTGACCAAACTTCAAATTAAATATCCATTTGGTCTCTGTAGCCGTGTTGGTGCACGTTTTCTAGACTAGCCTAGATTTTGAAGAATCCAGGTAAATACATGGCCAGGACAGTTCATTTTGACTAAGTTGATCTCTTGAAAATCTCTCTATTCTGTACAGCTTGCAAAGTTCAAGCATGTGTTTGGTATTCAAGTGATTTCATAATTTTTGTGCAGTAAACCTGTAAGTGAACCTAACATATCTGCATTTGAGAAAGCATATAGACAATGTCTAAATTGATGTAGTGTCATTGTTACTGTACTCTAATTGCCACTGTGCAGAATAATACTAATAAGCAAAATTGCAGCTCATGGTCATGTGTCTTTAGGTTACTTGCCATGCATGTGACACAAGTTAAATTCATAGCAGTTCACTGAGCAGTTTTTCAGTTAGGAAGTGCCAACTTGTGCGACAACTTCCTTACACAGCTTGCAAGGGCCTAATGCCCTTGATGTATATAAGCCATAGGTTCAGTGCAGATGTCTGAACACCCAACAGGACATGTCTGTTCCTCAAGCACGGTAGTTAATCTCAACAACTGCCATAATGTTGTTCTCACTATTGTGTGATAGTGTGGCAGTCGATTGGGCAAAGAGCGATGTTGGATGTGCTGGGATCTTCACACATTAACATGGGTAACATGCATGTCTGTTCATACCCTGCCAGGCATTGGCCCTGCAGTGAACATTAACATCTGTCCTGAAGTTTGTTTCTTGACACTGACTTACCATTTTTCCACTGGCCCCTAAGCTAGCCATATGTGTGCTTCCTCTTTTTCTTCATCCCCTTGCCTTCCTCCCTCCTTATTGTTCTCTCGTTGCTGCTGCCTCCTGATCATGGCCTGGCTGCCTCGCAGAGGAGCTTCCATACCTGCGTGCTCCACTGCACAGCATCATCAAGCTTACACCCACGGCCTATGGCTGCGAGATGAAGAAGTTCAGCGTGCCCATAGCTGCAGTGGACACACACCGCGCCAAGCCCAGCGTAAGTACCGACGGCACGTACACCGACACCACTGCAGTCGACAGCCTTGACCTGCAGGGAATGCAGATCACCGAAGAAGTGCTAGTGCAGCTTGACACCTTTGTGCAGGGCTGAATATCTACCATAGCAACTGGTCTCAGCAGCCAACTCGCAGTAGCTAGAGCAGTGCAAGCACTGCAGTGGAGTCCTTGATTTACTACTGCTGTTAGTCTACCCTGGTTGGATATGAACTTCTGCAATGGCTTATGAGAGGTCTGTGGGCTATCATAGAGCAGCTGAATCTGAATGCTTGCTGTGTGGGCATTAGTTTGCTGAAAGTGGGTGTTAGGCAAGTTCTTTGAGAAGGCTAAACTTGGAGTGCTCTACTTTTAAATTTTTTACCCTAAGGGTAGCTTTTGCCCAATAATTTTCTAGCAGCAGAAGTGATACAGCCACCTGGCTAGTTCAATAAGAGCCGAAACCAGAACCCTGTGTACTGTCTCTGCATATGTAAGAAAATCTGCCACTTCATGTTGAAGAAAAACATGCAAGTCTGTGTGATCATGTTAATAAGATGTGAAACTGTGATATGAGAACAAGATAGCAAAGAGCATCTTTCCTGTCCTGTGCTCACATCATACTGTTTTCCAATCATTAGAAGTTTGTACCAACTAGCTCAGCAATGAGTAATGATATGTGCACTTTTTTGTGCGGGCACATAAGTCAGTCAAAAAATTACACATTCACAGTGTTACAATGAGATGATACAAGTAGACCAGAAGGCAGGATCCTATCATGTGTCACTTTGATGCTGTGAGGTTCTTGTAAGAGCTGGTTCAACCATACACTGAATGTGTGCACTACTTTCCAAGCTTAAGCAATATTTCTTTTTTTGTTTTTTTGTCCTTGGCTGCGATGCTGAGTTGTCTCTGGTTTGGGCTGCAGGGGATGTGAATGATAGCTGGAACTTTGAACTGAGCTGATGCAGTGCTCGGGTTGCTGCTGTTGAGTTGCAGAGACCAAGGGGACTCTTGTCTGTGTGCCCTGTGACTTTAACAAGGCAAGGCCCACTTGTGGTCTTTTTCCCACTTGTTTTTCGATTCTTTTGATGCTTAGGCTCGTGTCTTGGCACTGTATACATCACCCAGACCTTTGCTATGAACCATTGTTAAACAGGGTATCATCAGTGTTCGTGGAGTGCTGTAGCAGTTGACAGTTTAGAGTGGCAGAAACATTTGTTCTTTGGGCAGTACAGTTTTTATCCAGCAGTGAAATTCCCAGGACCTGAAGAACCATGTCAAACCGCTGTCCAAGCTGGAATAAATAAATAAATAAATAAATAAGCGAACTTTCTGAGAATCTGGCTTTTCATCGAGGTAACTTCACGATTCAGAAATGTGTCAGTGATGATCATAGCGTTTAACACACACAAAGTAGGTAACTGTAACAATCATCTGCTTTTTCTGCCAAATTTAGTTGCCTCTGTAAACATAACACCTTAATGCCTTGCCAATACCCTTACAAAAGCATGAAATTCCTTTAGGAGTTGCCTGTTAAGTGCTAAGGTTTAGTGCAAGACACCAAGACCCACACATTTTCTGTGAACCAGTGTGAAATAGTATCATCAGTGCTCACACCATACTAATTTCATCTGGTTGAGGGGACACTGCAGCTGCCTTTGTGTGCAACAACTTTGTATAAATGGTGCAACGATATTATTCTTTGTAATGGAGGCTGGGACATCTTTATTCTGAAAAATGGCGTCTGTCTTTGACCTGCATGGTCTGTTTATGAGCATGCATGGTCTATTTTTATTCTTAGGCTTTGGTTTCTTGTTCTCAGTGCTCTGGCATCTATATTGTGCTAGGTAACCTTGTCAAAAGTAAACTTTGGGCCTTGCCTTGTTGCTTAGTACAGTGGAACCTCGCTCATGTTCAGAAATAAAAAAAGAAATGTGTGAAAATTGATATCTAGAGAAACATGACATGTATGATACAAACGGCATATTTACAGTGTTATGCATCAATGACTTAGGTAAGTGTGTAAACCATGAAAATGCAAACAAGGTTCTACTATATTTGAGCATGTAGGACTAGTATACCCCTCATATTTTATGGTTGTCCTGTGTTTTATAGTTATGGCAGGTTACTTTTTACTGCTCAGTCTACTTTTATAAGTGGCAATTTTGTTGTACCTGACCTAATATAGCATTGACATGTATGTCTATACAGTACCTAAGTTAGCCCTTAGTTGAAGAAAACTCTTGGCTTTTGTTGCTTGCCTGACATGTTTTTCACTTTAAAAAGAAGTGGGTTTGTTCACATAGTGCCACATGCCTTGGTGCCTCTGTCATCATACATAATAGCCACACACTACAGGATGAAGCAAAAGTGTAATGCTTTTGCGAGATTTAGCTTAGGGGCTCCAAGTTTAATTGAGAGGAATGATCATATGTAGCTTACAGACAGTGAAATCATGCAAATTATGAAGGAAACACTTCTTGTTTGCTTACTGTCTAGTAATTTGTTGGGAAGAGAAAAGTTGTGATTTTATTGATGCAAGGACAAATTTAACCCCTCCCACACTGTCAAAAATTACAATAATTGTACCAAATTTCCTGGCTTATCACTGCTGCATGTTTACAGTTCAAGCAGCCCATAATGCGTTAAGACTATATGCAATGTCACTAACGTCGACAAGTTGCTCAGTGGCTATGGTGTTGGGCTGCTGAGCACGAGGTCGCGGGATCGAATCCCGACCACGGCGGCCGCATTTCGATGGGGGCGCAATGCGAAAACACCCGTGTGCTTAGATTTAGGTGCACGTTAAAGAACCCCAGGTGGTCAAAATTGCCGGAGTCCTCCACTACGGCGTGCCTCATAATCAGAAAGTGGTTTTGGCACGTAAAACCCCAAATATTATTACTAACGTCGACAAGTGCCAACATCTAGTGTTGAAAACTGGAAGTACAAACAAACTGATGGATATATTCATTGTCCATTCGTGCTGAATTTTTTGTCCTGACAACTATACTAGTCATTGGATATATTATTTCTACAAATTAAGGTGACTATATTCATAATTGGCTTAGAAAGTGTCAACTGTAGGTCAGCATAAATATAATGTTTGGCTATAATCACAGAGGTACTTTAATCAAACTAAGTATGTGCCCTTTGTGATTTTTTGATGTCACTGTCTGCTGGTTTTATATGTTGTTCTAGTGAGCAGCATATTTATTGACCTTTTGAGCATTGCAGCCTTGTTGGTGCAATGCATTGTGCTGTTATCTGGGCAGTGGTTACGAAGACTTACTAAGCACATGAACAAGTTGGTGTAATTAGTTTCACTGGGGGGTGAAAGATATTGTAACATATCTGCTTCTTATTCTGAGCCCTAAAGTACTTCCGTATAGGTTATGTGTTAATAGAACTTCACAGAAGGTGTGCAATGAAAAGTTTGGTGTTTTACACAAGGTTATGCTCCTTGTCGGTCATTGGCAGTTTTTGTTGACACTAGAGCATTCACTCTACACATAATACAAGTTTTAGCATGTAGACTGTCCCTCTATGGCATGTGTACATGACTGGCTGTATTTTCTACATTGCCATATTTTTTCAGCCAAGTGTAGGGTGAGCTGAGTACAGTTGTACCTGTGAACATACTATACTCAACTTTCAAGTGTTCACATTGCCGTATCTTTCAGTAGATAAGCCGTGCCGCTTACAGAGCTACAATCTTGAAAGCATTCGCACTTTACCTGATGTGCTAGCTAGCAGTGCATGCGGAAGCCTAGCTTTCAAAAGACACAGTGATATGTGGATGCCTAGAATGTGCAACTTGGATTGAGGTCCAAAGAGCACTGTATCTTCTAGGTGCATTGTAGCAATTGCTGGCTCCCAACTTTTTTTTTGTGATTGGTGACATCAGTTTCCTGTGTGTACGAGTCAGTGCATGGAGGCTATCTTGGAGTTTGGCAAGGTCGTAGCATCACTTAGATTTCAGCTCCATGTCATTTCGGACGGCTTATTTACAGGAATATACGGTAAGTATCACATTGTAGTACTCCAATGCGGGCATGTTCTTTTGTTGTTTACATTTAGCACGTTTTTCTTTTTAATGTTGTATATATTCTTAACAGTGCTATATTGTTTTATACTATTATTTGTTCCATTTAGTGTTTTAATCGTGTTGGAAATGCTCTTCCTTTTATGGCATATTATCCTGGCTTTCCTCACAGTAGGGCTAACCCATGTCATAATTATGCAGTGCATTCCTTTGCACATATGGTGCAGTTTAATGCAGTATTTTAAGCTAGAGCACTTGTTCCTATATTCAGGTTTACTGATTGCTCTGTCATGATAAAAAAACAGCTGATAGAAGAAACCTAAAAAAATGAGAAAAGCTGCATAACCGCTCATTGCATTGTTGAAAATTGTTCTGATGACCAGGTTTGTGCAATCCATTTGTGCTGAAGCAGCATTGGTGCCTTTTAATGGCAGTTCAGCAGCTCACCATATTTTGTGCCATAAAAATGCATGCAATATAATAATGCAAATGGCTTGCGTTTTCATTTTCTGTGCAGTTGAGTGTGCATTAATGGCAATAACACGAAAGAGGCAATCACCATTGTGTTAATGCATCTGTCTTTGACCACCGTTAACATGTTTAATGACCTTCTATGAATAGTACTATACGTGGATTTTCCAGTGTGTACTTTTCAGCAAACTTGGTGATCGGCATTAATTACATTTATAATATGCATCATATCATGTGAAATTATCCATATATATTGTCCAAAAACAAACATTTTCGATATCATTTCAAATCCGTCATTGAGTCATAGCTGAAATATCAACATCAGAGCACATCTGTCATCATGTCATGCTTGTAGTTTGCATGTCTACAAATCTTACTTTTGACTGTTTTCTGTTCTTATCTATTCTTGCCCGTCTTGAATGTAAAGCTTTCTGCATGAATAACCCCTGCATCAACTTTGCCATTTTGTTCTTACAATGATGGTACTAAAACGCTAAATATGTGCTAAAAGTTAAAGTATATTTTGTAAATCACACAAAAATCTACCAAGAAATGTTTCCGCAAGAGGTAAGGTTAAGTAAAGGAGACATGTATTATTCAATCAGTGCAAGTATCACTTAAAATTAAAGCAATGCCACAATGTTATATAGGCATGTCTAGGGTAGATCTATTTTCTGTGGTGACATTTAAATCTACAGTGAATGAATTTTTTAAATCTTTTGAAAAATGCTTCTTTTTAATGATGAACTGTGTTCCTGAAGATCTGCGTGAAGGCATTTTATTGTAATATATGTATTAACAGAGGGCTATGGCAGATCACTGCTGTGATTTTTCTCCCAAAATAGTCACTTAAAGCAACATTAAAAATGTCCTAGAACCTACTAAGCATTCTTGCAAATGCACTGGGAAGTTGCTTAAAAATTTTATTCAATCTCTATCGAATGTCTGCTCAAGAAGCATTATTTGTACTAAGGCAACAGTAAAATCTGGTGGATGAAATGGCAATGCTGATCTCCATATACTTTTTTTACATGCATCTGCTGCTTGCTTTATATTCATTTATTGCTTTTGTCTGCATGTTGCTGGGATGTGCCAATGCAGGACAACTCTAGTTAGCTTATGTCATAGCTGTGATAGTTATTCTTGCTAGAGCTCTTAAGCAACCATTTATTAGTGTGTGCATCAGTGGCAAGCATCATAAGCTAGCCTTCTGTGATCCCCTTAAGCATGACAGTGACCTTTGTGATACGAAGATTTTATTACCTTGCTCAATGTAGCTACATTGTAAACATATTTGCCATTCCAAATGAATGGATACGTACCCTATCCATTTGATGTTACTTGTTCTGTAAGGAAGAAAGCATGACACCGAACAGTGTACCTTTTTTGGCATTGTCTGTGTACCTCTCAGTTTTAGTGCTGTGCAATGTAGCTGAACTGAGTATTCAATCCAATGTCAATAGTTGTGCCCGCAGTGCTGTGATGCAAGTTATTCAAAAAAAATTCGTTAATAAAAGGAAGATTTTGTTTACCGCTTGCTGGTATCTTCGCAGTCATCACCATCATTCTTGCATTTCTTTGTGGTAACCTTAAATGATTGAGTACACGTGCATGAGAATAGTCTTGGCACAATATATGCATTGTTCTGGCTTGTTTGACAAAAAAGGTCTGTAGCACTAGTCTCCTGTTTGCTAGCTGCATTCACCTAATTCTGTGCATTATTGACCTTTGCTCCTGATGTTCGAAATGCTGCACCAGCTGCTGCCTCAGTGAATTCAACTTAAACACCAACTGCAATGGAATTTCACGTAGGCTACATTCGTTGCAAGTAGTACAGAACCTAAGCAAAAGACTCGTGCATCAGAAGGGGTGGGAGTATTTCGTAAGGTCCCACCTAGTGGGCATGTCCATTTCGTCTGCTGCTGAAGTGCTGATTGGCTGGGGGCGTTTGTCTCCTTCTGACACGTACTCCAGCCCAGCCAATCAGAACTTCAGCAGCAAAAGAAATGGACATGTCCTGTAAGTGGGTACTTACAGAATTCTCCCCCTGGTGGTTGTCACTTTGACGTAAGGCCCTTCACAGCACCTGAGATTTTTCTAGGTGGCCGCGGATGATGGCCTTATCAGTGAGGCTATTCCAAGGAGCTGTGCATTCTAGGTCATGCATCACTTCTGGCGAGTGGTAATAGGGGCATTTCTAAGTTTCAGCATCAAAAACTGCTATTTTAGCAAGCTATTCGTAATATTTTCCTCATATTTCAAATGTCAGATTTTACACGGAGGCTTCTCTTTATCTGCTCTATATTAAACTAGGCTTTTTACGTGGTCCAAAATTTCGTTGCATTTGGTCATTAATCCTTGCCACACCATCTGGAACAGGTGTCATAGTTCCACAATACTCCTCTCATTTCACTGTCAGAACATTGCTATGTAAATAGATCTTGCTACAATTTTAGCATCACTGCTGTGTTATTCTTGCTAGACACAATAAATCTCCCAATAGTCCAGCTGCATTGGATTAAAAGAGGCAGTATTAATACTAAAATCAAGAGTACCAGTAGGAAATCATTAAGGTCATCCCTATAGAATCAAGCATTGGTGTATTTCCATCAACCCACAAAGCAGGTCACCTCTTGGTTTCTGCTCAGTAGATTGCACATGCATAATTAGTCAGTGCATACAGAAGGTAGTGGAATGTGTGTCAGTACAGCAGAGCATAGCATTTAAAGAAGTGCACGAACATTAGTTTGGTGGATGTATGATCTGAAATCAGTATGAACTTAGAACATCATGTTCTGTGCCATGAGTCCCTCATAATTGTAGAACAGGTTATGACCCTAAAAAGCATTTGCTGTCATTCTGTTACTGTCTATTGTATCACAGCGCACAATAAATCGACAGGGGCTGACAGAGTAAAGATACCACAAAGCACTGACTGCAACTGGTTACCCAGTTGCAAATGCCCAGTTGCAGCTAGCACTTTGTGGTGTATTTACTCTGTCAGTCCCTGTCGATTTATTGTGCGCTGTGATCCAATAGACGTGTATAACCAACTAGCCCACCAGTTCCTCCTGAGCAAATTGTTAATCTATTTAGAAAATACACTTAGATATATTGATCATTTTCAGCACTGCACGCTTAACAACCATCACTTTTCATTATTGTAGCAGCAAGGCATGCATTCTCAAGAAAGTCCAGTTATATGCAATACCTTCACTGTTATTCATAGCATGCCAAAAATGTGTGCTTCGAGCACTGTTGGGGAAGAATTTCGCTTGGCGGTTAACAGAAAACATATCAGCAGTCTTCTTACATTGTGAAGTAATTACTCAAGAGATGGTTTACTACAAGTGACTCAGGACATGGACATGCAAGTTGGAATGGTAAGCTTGAATACAATTTATGCCCAACTTCCCTGAAGGGAGCCACAGTTACTGACAGGTAGCCTACTTGGATGGTAACATGTCGAAAGATAGCGCTACCCAAATGCCTGGGCAGTCAGTTTTATGTACCACAGCGTGAGCGTAGTGATGGCCTTAATAAGCACAGTGCCATACACAATTGGCACACATGGGTTATCTACCATGTAGCATTGTGACCAAGTTGTGTGCAGTCAGTGGGTCAATTGGGCCAAGGCTTTATCTAATAAAAAAAAAACCTGACTGTGCCGACGACGCGTGGTGCTTGTGACGTGCAGTGAAGTTTATTTTGACCACTCCTATAAGTAAAAAAAAAGAAACATAGTTGTAGCTGCACGTGGACATTTGGCAGTTGTATGATCAAGGTGAGGCAGGAATTTGTCATAACCCCTCCCTCCTTGTAGCAATACAGCTTCCCACCATTTCTTTTTGTGGTACTAATGGAATTACTGCTCTTTCACATAGTAGCTGCCATCTTTGCAAAGTATGCTTCCTCAGTACTTGCACTATTTATCAAACATTTCCCAATCTTTCTTTTTTTCTTGTAGGCACATGGGCATCATTTGATCATGTTTTATGTAAAATACGGCTCGAAATATCGACTGTTATTAGACTTGGTTCAGCCACCACCACCACGTCCTTCTTATGGCATCTTTCAAATTGATGCTACCAACCAGTAAATGGCCACAGAGCAGCATCACGAGTTATGAAATTTTCATTAAGTGATTCCTGCTGTCACTTCGGTATCAAGGTATTTTTCGTGTTTCCACATCTTGTTTCTAGCCTTTGCTTTACACTTCTCTCCTTTTTGTTCCCGTTTTCGGTTTAATTACCGTGCATGTTCAATCGGTTGTTCTATAGCCCCTTCTGCGAAGCCTGTGGAAAGTAATCCCTCCGGTGCCTAGCAATGAAAATATTCTGCGAACACATATTGCAGAAGTCCATGTATTTGTCTCCACCACCATTTTATCACGTTGCAGTCCTCATCATCGCTGCTTTGCAGTAACTCGTGGGTGCAGTAGCCCCCTTGAACACTGTCGATCCCACGTTTGCTGAAGTGGAACACCAGCCTTATGCAAGTTCTTTCCTGAAAATCCACGTCGTGTGGTTTATTCCTCGTTACATGCAAACACCTTCATGGAGAACAAAAAAATTGTCTTTCAGATTCCAGGAACTTTGGAGGACAAGTTCAAGGCTAAGAACGACGAGTGACCCCATTTACCGCATCTCTAGACTTCCGTCCTCTCCTCTTTTCGATGATCCTCCGTGTTTCGAGATGGACAGCATCTTGGCCTGGCGTTATGTAGAAACCTTGCGGCCACTACACAAAAGCGACAAAAAAAAAACACAGCCTGCGGTGGACCCGATGTTGTGTATACGTACTTGTTCATGAAGACACCCCTGTTGGCGAAAAGTCTTAGGGCCTTGGTAACTTTGTCTGAAGATACATGGATGAGAAGAATTCACTTTAATGGCTGAATCGGTGTGATGGCACCTGCACCTTTTGCCCTGCCCACAGTGCACCGCCATCTTGTCTGTTGCTTTAATTTTTTTTCCTTCCTCTGTCTAATGAGGTGCGGCTCGTGTTGTGATCCTTTGGAGTATGTGATAAACTTTCCCTGATGTGCAAGCCCGGCGACAACGTGCTGTGTTTGATGCACTTGGGAAGTTGAGTTGTGATAGGACAGTGGGAATCCCGTCCGAAACGGCTCCTGTGTGCGCGAATTGAACCGCAGCTGCCTGTGTGCGGAGTTGGCGATTCTTTCACCCACGGAAGTGTGCGTGGGTGAAAGGGAACGAGGTAAATGGTAAGTTGTAAATGGCGTTTTAGTAATGCATAATACGTTTTATGCCGCCAGCAGAGGTACACAACCGCTGAAGGACACACACGATAAAGCGGGTGAAAAACCGGTGACATGTCTTACGATTATGTATAGAGAGTTCTAACATGACGACCCGCCATGGTTGCTTAGTGGTTATGGTGTTGGGCTGCTAAGCACGAGGTCGCGGGATCAAATCGCTGGCCACGGCGGCCGCATTTCGACGGGGGCGAAATGCGAAAACACTCGTGGTATTTAGATTTAGGTGCACGTGAAAGAACCCCTGGTGGTCGAAATTTCCGGAGTCCCCCACTACGGTGGGCCTCATAGTCAGAAAGTGGTTTTGGCACGCAAAACCCCATAATCTAATCTTCTAAAATGACGGAGATGCATTAGCGTAGAACACGGGAAGCCGTATACAGGATTATCGAGTGGCCTTGGATTAGCAGCGAATGTGGCAACGCCTTGCGATGCTGATGTACCTACGATGCACGGAACTCCTGCAATGCTTGACTATTTTTCATTTATGAGCAGGTCAGGCTGACTTCCAAACTTTCTCTCATTAAAAGCTTCTTCCGCTTATCTGAAGGCGTAAACGTCTCGCCAGATGCACTTACCAAGCAAACGCACTGAAATGTTCTGGGGAGAAACAATGCGCCGCTGTGGCAGGAAGACTGGTTAGTTAGAATGCGCAAACATGCTGCTTCGTTTCATTTGAACCCCACGGACTTGTACCTGCTTCCCCTCACGTGCCTGTAGCGTTTAGGAAACCTTGAAGACATGAAATTCAGCTACCTAACATGAAAATCATGTTAAGTAGACACCAACTCGCCCAAGAAGTCATCCTCAGCAGACGGTGCTCCTGCGTTTGCCTCCTTTGAAGTCTTTCTCACCGACGACGACGACAGCGTTGAGGTTTTTGGGTAACCCAACGATTACGGCACTGTCAGCAACGTGACAGATCAAAGCTGAGGCAGCGTTTGACCGCGTCGACGCTTTTCGCCGCATGTTGATCGCTCGAGTCGCGCTTCAACATGGGAAAACTGCAGAAAATGTCAAGCAGTAAGAAATGTATATCTAAATAAAATTGTATTCGTTCATTTTGCCGCCGTTCGCTAATTCGACCTTTCGGATAACTCGGCGAAATCTTGCGGTACCGGAATAGTCGTATTAACTGTTGTCGACTGTATCGTACAATGCAACGTTCCTGGCGCTCCATATTTGAACCATAGCATCAGAAGATTTCGCCACTCATTGCAGGTCTCGTCCCGTCTACGCTAATGCTTCATTGTTCTATTGAATCTAATCATGCTTGTTATTCGGGATTTGGTCTCGGGATTGCTCGCGTACGAGACCATTGCACGAGAACACAAAGTCGGTACCAGCAATGACTATCGCATGCATTTGGCTTTGCCGGCGTTCAACTCGGACGCTTGGACGAACTACGTAACGGAACTTCAAGGGCATAAAACGTATTCTGCACAATTCCTACGTTTAGTGGTTACGCAGTCGTAGGTAACAGACACGGACAGGGTTGCGCGCGTCGCTGCGGCGGTGCCGGTAGCGCGCGCGCGCAGGTTCTTGTAAATGACAGTGTGTATAGGGTTGAGTACCGCGCATGAACCTTTCTGTACACGTGCGCTGCGCGCACTTACGCTTGTGAAACGCATTGTATGCGGTATTTGCTTTGCCACGTTGGTGATATATCGTGCAGGTTCACGAGTTAGCCGTGTGTGACCAAGGCCGGTGCTAGAGCACTTGAGTGAGCGTTCTTACGACGCGCTTCGCACGCACTTGTCACGCAACCCCCGTATCTGAAACAATGCTTGACCACTGAGTTTATCACAGCGCCACCCCTCCACTACAGAAGACACCAAGTTTCTCAAAGGTTGTTGTAGACTGTGTATGTAGCACAGTCTTCTGCTTCTGTGAAGGGGCGGCGGGGCTGGCACCAAATTTTCAGAGTCGAGATGGAGTGTTGAGTGGAAGAATGTTTTAGAATACGGGGACCTTTATGGAGGAGCGCTCTATACTGATTTGGACGCTTAGTTGCGCTTAACGCATTCTTAAACAAGCCTGTACGCTAAATTACACTTGCCAGAAGATGCTAAATTGGCCTGAAAAGCTGAAGCTGGAAAGCTGAAGAGCGGCTGAGCCTCTTGCGCATGCGCTCTTTCCGCTAAGCGTCTGGGCGGAGCGAACCGTACAAGCGCTCGGATATAACAGAATGGCTCTAGCGGCTCTGGTGACTGAATATGGGCCGTGCGATATCACAGTATGTTGTTCAGTCTTTGCTTGCACCACCGTAAAATTTTGTTCTGCAATTTTTTTTCTACGGTAAACGTGAATAAACTGTGCACCGACCGAAGGAGTCCGATTAGCGCGATTCCAGAATTTTGGGCTACTAGCAAGAGTGACCGTTGTCAATGAAACGCTAGGAGGAGGCACTAGACTTGGCTGGCATAGTTATAAATGTCCTGCCCGCTCAACAAACTTTGCTTTTGTTCGTCGAAAAAAAAATTATGACGGCTTGACGGGCCATATTCCTCTTTTCATGCCCAAGGCACGGTACCGGTTGTTTAATTGTGTGGAGTAAGGGGCTTTGCGGTATCTTCGCCTACGTAGAATCATTATCGTGCAACGAGAGAAGCTCAGTAAATAGCCGCGGCCTGACTTTGATAAACGACCCGACTTTGCTAAATATGACGCCACAGAGCTGGTGCGGGAAATCAAGGGAGGCGTCGCCACCCGCACTTTCGTTTTGCCTCGATTTTCGCTTCGCCATTCATCCGGTGACGCTAAATAGCCACCGACTTGCTATTTTGGAGGTGTAATATGTGAAGCATGTTCAGTTTAAAGGGGTGCTAAAGAGAAAAAAAATAACGAGAGCTTTACTAGAAGATTACTTTCCTAGAACGCCGCCCCCCCCCCAAAAAAAAAAAAAGTTCCAAGGACACCTAAGTATTTCTTACACGAGTTGTGAATGCGAAAGCATTAATGTTCAATTGAACGCCGCTGAGCGTTCATTCGAGTTAGGAACTCGCGGGCAAGCGAGCGCTTTAAGACGCTTACGCGAACAAGGAACGCGCGGATAACACAGGATTCCGAGAGCGAAGGAGATCTGGCGTAGCGGCGACGCCCTCTCCCCTCGCGCAATGCCTGGCGCGCTACTGAAGCAGCGGGTGTTCCCCTTCGCCCAATCTGCTTCGCCGAAGCGCGCTCTGACGTGACGTGTAATGCCACCTTCTCTCCACTGGTGGCGCTGTCACGTGGCGCTGTCAGAGGCGGTTGGAGGATTGGTGGAAGAAAAGTAGGGAAACGACAAAAGACGGAGACATACAAAAGCACAGTTCGCAATAGGGGATCAGAAAATTTGGGCGTGGTAGTTCATAGTGTTTTTTTTTTTCCATTGTTTAACCTAGGTAGGATATTAGGCAGTATAGTAGCAAGAGCTCGGTGGCGCAACCCACCGCCCCCTTCCAAAGGGGACGCTCATAACATCCATCCACCCATAACGCACGTCCTAGGCCACACGTTTAGTCAGCCAGAAGGCAGCGACGTGATGTGTGCAATGACGCCCACACTAGGCACGCCTTTAGTTAGCCAGAACCGTGGAGCCACCGTGGCGTCGGGTACGCAGGCCCGGGCTCGATTCCCACCCCGGTCTAAATGTACAAAATTTTCTCTGAGAAATTTGACGTCAATCCGAGCATTTCTGACCTATTTTTATTCTTTGCGCCGTCGGCCATTTTCGATACCATGTTTCGGTACCGTCGACTACGGCGGATTGTCGCTCCACGAGGCATATAATGCTTTCGCATTTAAAAAAAAAAAAATGTCTCTCGCCACGTGAGAGGACACTTGATAAGTTAGACAAGACTCAAAAATAGACAGGTGGCGACGCCGCATTGAGGTCCCCGCATCCGCTCGCTGCGGCATGAAGAATTTTAATGGTGTCTGCATGAACCTAGTTAATTTTTTTAATCGGCAAAGATGGAAGAGCATTGTATTCTAAAAGAGGCCAAAAACTGAACCTAGCAACTTTCAGAAACTTTTACACCGTCAATGGGATTAAAAGATCTGGGCTTTCAATGGGCGCTGTTAATGCACCGTTATATGCTATACACTGCAGAGACGCTAGGCGCTGGACTTACGGCGCGAACTCTCAATAATAAATAAATAAGACTATCTCTTTTAATGATCAACCTACTACTGCGAAATTACCGGAAATGCTTTTAAAATTCTTTATTGGTATAAACTGATGACGTGTATCTGTTTATTGTTCCTTTAATGTTTTCCTCATTGTCCCTCTATAATGCTGTCCCCTTTGTCAAATGCGGGTTAGTCAAAGAAGATATGCGGCTCTTACGAGGCGCAGTTGTAACATCAAGAGATCTAAATCTTTTGTTGCAGCCTCGTAGATTTTCCTTCCGCCAAAAGCGTTTGGGTTCTAAATTATTATTTCGGGCCTTAGGTGACATGCTGCGACTTGGGTTGCAACTGTTGCTGGGGGAATGCTCATGAAAGTGGCGCGGTCGGTGCGTTTTATCTATCGCAAATTAACCGCGACAAGAGCTAATATGCGAGAGCGTATTCTCGATCCAATCATTTACGGGGATACTTTCGCTTTTCCATAATTTCCGCGGCATTGACGGACATTGTGTTGGACGACTCACCCAATCAGCGCGCATTATAACGTGCATACTTAGGCGAGTGATAGATCGAAAACACGGCGCGTGATGACATGTGGATGTGCTACAAAGGACTTTAAAGAAAGAGTTACCTTTAGATCCACATGGAATAAGATTCTTACCGGTAGGAAAGGAGGCTTTTCCGTATGACGCTATAATGCTCCTGGTCCTCCACAGTTTGTGGAAAACTAGAACGCAGTTCAACAATGCTGATGTCAATTCGCGACCTACACGTGATCACTTCATTGAATCTGTAGTACGGTTCAGGGACGTCCATCGGGCACTCCCTGAACAGCCAACATGGATTGACATGCTAGATAAACTTGCCGGATTGAAAAAAATTTTAATATGTCGTGCCAGCAAACTCCTTGTTGACATGTTTCATCTTTTGTGTATTTTTTGTGTATGTCAAAGCCGGCAATTAAGAAAAGAAAGATTTCTTCTGTCGGTGCACACCATACACCGTTTCATACATAGCAGGCACGGCTCCGAAAGCTAGCAAGAGTTATCGATGCTCGATTCCGTGAAAAAAAAAAAAGTGTGCGTCATCTATTATATAGTATACGAGTATACAGGTATGCCTCATATACTTCGGCGTCTCGTACTTTTGTCGCAAAATATGTACCACTAACTATCACATGGTAGGTGTCGCAGATCTGAACCTCTTTACCACGGAGCGGGCGGAGTGACATGTTTCCGTGACCAAAAACGTCGTACGTCGCACGCTAGAAGCAGAGCAGTGCACAGGCAATGCGTGACTCGACGCAACCTTACGTCCGCAAGTTGTAGTTGTAATATTCGAAGTGATTATTTAGTGGAAAGCTTCTCAGATAAAAAAATAATCGCAGTGCGAAACGCGTGGAGTGGTACTTCTATGACCGTACTACTTGCGTAGCTTCCGCAGCGTTGCCTGCTCTGTGTGAAATTGAGTATGGATAACCACGTCACTGTGGCTTTGGAGCTCTTAAGTTACAGGGGGCCACCTTTCCTGCATTGAACAAGATGCTACGGGAACCTTTCACAACCGTTAAGAGGCCACCTGCAACGAAATGTTAAGTTAGGCTAAATTGGTTATACATGAATAGCGTACAACTACTGGAGCAATCTTGGCAAATCTTCAGACCTGTTCGATTACTTAACTGTCTGATTTTATTATTAGCATCTTTTCAATATTAGCACCTAAACAGACAACCCGTTCGTTCACTTGGTGGATGGCGGGTATGACGGAAGTCCCTGCATGTTACCTTCGAGATTTTTCAGCGCGGGAAGCCGCTGGCAACGTCTGATCTCAAAGGTCATGTGGTCGCGCATACCAAGTCGTGCGTCGCTTACGGTGAGCGGCAATGACAGCGTCCTTTCAGTTTCGGTATTAAAAAGGTGTGACGTGACTTTTTCGCGACGCTTCCGCTAATATTTTCAAACGTAAAATTTTGTACAAGGGCTTCTTTCTATTTATCGGCACTGTCTGAAAAGTGCTTTTCGTGTGGCCCAGAAATTCGTTACAGTTGGCCTTTAAGTACTTTGGACGCCGTGTAGACAGTCTACCCGTTGTTCTTGTTGTGCTTGCATATATATATATATATATATATATATATATATATATATATATATATATATATATATATATATATATATATATATTACGTGATTGTTTAGCATATTTTTGATCTCCTTGTACACAAGTGCATATGGCCTGAACACTACACTGAAGTATTTGTGCTTAGATTATTGTCATAACTATTAGTCCCCACTGTAAAATCCTGACGAAATAAAAGCGTTTTATGGAATCTACAAACGGCTCCACACATGCATCGCTTTATTGGCTAGTGCCGCGTTCCGTGGACTAGTTTGCCAACATAACATCCAGACAGTAGTAACTTACAGCCATTTCCAAAAGTTCCGAGTCCAGCGTGCGCATGAGTGTAGCTGTTGCTGGGCCCTGCAGGTGGCACCATTGTTGCACTACCAGCGCTGCAGACCTCTTGTAGAGTCGTAATAAGATCACTAGCTGCAATCTCTCACCCGCCACGGGTGTCGAGGATCTAATCCCCTGTTATTTATGGCTGAAAACCTGCTTGAAATATTGGTTGCACATCAATACTGCTAATAGGCCAGTTGTAACCGTGGTTACGAAAATTCAGCGCAGCCACAAGGGACAAAGAAAGAAATGCACGAAGGAAACGCAGTTGGGAGACAGGGCGCGTGTCGTGCATTTCCTTCTTTGTCCCTTGCGTTTGCGCTGAATTTTCGTAACCATGATTGGTTATACAACTGGTAGGCGCTGGAACTTGGTGGTATTTTAGAAACAACCATTTTGTTCGTTCCTTACGAGCGCATCGTCATCGGTTGCGCATCGTCAGATAACTCTCGCTGCAGTAGTAAGGGAAAACGTAAACGCAATTCTAAGTACGGAGGATTATGTAGGAGACTTGGGGCCTGTCAGGCCCTAATCATGCCCTAGCCTAACAGGTCCAGAGCGTTGAAATGCTGGCATATAAGACGACGAGCTGGACTGCGCGGCCTGTTTAGAGTCTGCTCCAACCAGGCCGTGCAACAGAAAGGATGATAGTTAATTTTGCTTTTTTTTCCTTTCTTTTTTGACCATTGGAAAGAGTTACGATTCTACAGTGTACGAGTATTGCTCAAAGGTTGCCCTCATTATTATCACGTCGCTTTTTGTAGAAATTATAGCCGGAGTATACTGCGTCTCTAATGGTTGTAATATGTCCAAACTTTGGCGACAGCGGTACGTTGCTGTCTGCTCTCGCTTAGCGGAAGCCATCTGGAGTGAGTGCAGGTAATTGGCACGCATTGGCATCCTCTTGAAAGAGCGTGTGTACGTTTTTTAAAGAACAGCTGCACTTATCGGTTGGCAAAAGCTGTGGCGATTTGCAGGAAAACATCCTGCGCGTGATCAAGAAGTTGTCGGCTCGGGTTCTGGTCACTTAAGATTATCGCCGCTTTGAGCGCATCTCATGTTACATACCCAAGATAAATAAGTGGTGCATACGCAGGTGACGTTTCTTAATTTACTGCATGTATTCCTGTCATGTACTTACACTTTTCAGGGCTGCCTGCGGTTGTGAAATCCTGTTCTTTCTTTCCTCTTGTAATGACGCTCAACGTCGTTCGATTGCGTTATCAGTTACATTCACGGCGACACGGATCCTCCCTTCAATATGTAGGTTGCCTCTTATTAAATTAAAGAAAAAAACAAGAAAAGAAAGTCACTGAGGCGGTCTTCGCCCCACAACGTATGTTAGTGTGGAAAAGCCAGCATTAACTAGTGCGTTCTAGCGAGCTACGCACGCACTCAAGGACAACTTGCGGGGCATGTCGCAAATGCTATATATGGGCTAGCACCTGTATGAATCAGTCAGCAGCGAAGCCAAACACAGATATTCTTTCCGTAGACGCGTGCTCTTATAGGAGGACCAGCAATGAGTAAAGAGCACGTTCGAGCTCTACTGTGTGTAGTTATTCTCCTTTTTGGTATAATGACTGAGCTGTTTCTTGCATCGTTGGGACACCTGTGTGGTTTCAGTGCTTAGTGCGACACTATATCGTCTACTATATTTTTTGTGTCACGCGCATCATTGTAACACGGGCCCCATGGCGCCTAGGAAACCAGTCGCATCGACGAGCTTAAATATGTGACAGAAAAAAGAAAGAAAAATGCCCGTCGAGATGGCAACCAGCTACAAAACATTTACGCTCATCGTGTGCAATGTAGCAGTGAGACACTGCAGCTCTCTTTTAGTACGTGTATTAGACGCCCTTTGGTGTGAAATTTAGTATACAAGAAAAAAAAACTGACATTTTAAGACAACACAAGAGAGAGAGGTTCACAGCAAAGTGGAGGCTTGAGGCGCCTAACTGCGGTAGAACAAGGAATGTCGCTGAAGCCGAGGTTTCGACAAGGGGACTTGTCTTAAATGAAGTGCCAACTTGGGTCGGTTGGTACATGTCTGCGCTGTTGCTCGTTATTATACTTATTTTTTTTAAATACTTGTCTTCGTCCCTTTGTCAGAACGTTAGCTTGAGTGACATTCGTTGTATTACCACTGTGAATACCGACATTTCATGCTCGTCTGACGTCGATCATCTTAGACCTGTAGAAGTAACACGATACCACTTGAAACTGCGAAACGTTACCGCCGTATGATCGAGGAACATGGTCGGTGGTACTCACATTGCGCCTTCTGTGCTCCGTTTTACCGTAGGTTGCCGTCTAGCGGCAGCTTTGCAAAGGCCAGCTCAAGCATCCAGACGTCCTTCGCGAAATATACAGCCCCCTGGCCGCGGTGCCTGTGAAGCCGGTCGCACGTACAAACCTACCTGGCGCACGGATTTACTTTGCGGTAACCACATATAGCCTCAATGCTCTGCACAGTTCTTTGTCGTCCTAATTAGCCATGCGTGAATCTGGTCCCAGTGCATCGACCGGCACGCGCTCAGCGCCATCTGCCCACGCACGTTTGTACTAGGATTGCCAACCACTTTATCAAAAATTCCCGGGCCCCATGTTGAGGTCATATCGAATAGACGTTCGGAGAAAGGAGCCGGATACCACATCAGATGTTCGGTGGTCAGCATGCGTATCGAACGTGTGGCTTGCAACTGCCCAAACTCTCTTGTGCTTTTCGGATTTGTTGTTACGGTTATACTCCGCAGTGGTCCAGCGATGAGATAAAATCTTTCGTGAAAGCTTCTGCAGACTCCGGTCAATCGAACGCGGTAGAACAGAATTGGAACGTCTACCTATAATGCGACAATTTCCAGGACTGGATTTTGAAGCGGAATTTTACTTGTAGTATATAGCATCGATTGTTAAAAGTAGCCACTTATCTGTTTAAACACTTTGCACCTTATAACACCTGTCCCAACGCCTTGCTTAGAGAGTTGGCAACCCTTGTTTCCACAAAAAATAACTGTTGTAACCGAATCTACGTTGGTGTAGTTGGTGGTGCCAAGTCGCCGTACCTGGTGTCCTGCATTGCTGTAACGCATTGTATCACATCCCATGGATGCTTGTTAGGGCGCTTGCACTATTCACGGCGTGTACTAGGACAAGTGCCCTAGCAAACGCCTGTTCCGCATGACATTATCGAACATGGGACGAAACACAATAACAAGGGTGCAGTCAATATTATAGTCTACACTGTCACCACTTTTTAACTCTAGCGTAACCTGCGACGTAGCAACCGCGCTGCTACGGAAAGCCTTTCGTGGCTCTCGGTACCGCAGCTTTCCGCTGGTGTCGCAGAGACGACGAGAGTCATGGTTTTGTTCCACACTGTGGTCGTCACCGCCTGTCGTAGGTCAAGTGGAACGCGCTGCTTGCAAGCTGAACTACGCGCCGAACGCGTGCTTGTGTTCTGCTGCCTTGAATTCTTAACAGCGAAGGCACGGCAAGCGAACAGTAACAGGCCCATACGTCGGTTGGTGTCAGCTTACCACTCCAACGATGGGCGAACGCGAGAGCCGGTTACTGCGATAGCTTCAGGACATAACGGAGAACGGCATTTGCGATGCCTTCCAGTACTGGCACTCCTCCTTGGTCTATACCACTGCCCACCAAAATGGCGACTTTTTGTTGCCTGCGTCGTTAAGTGTGATAAGCTAGCAGAAAACATTTACGAGCCCGCCGTGACGTCTTTAGTGGCCGGAGCACATCTTAGGTGAAGTACTTAATTGGCTCTCATTCCGGTACACCTCCAACATTTACGAACTAACTAACTAACTAACTAACTAACTAACTAACTAACTAACTAACTAACTAACTAACTAACTAACTAACTAGCTAACTAACTAACTAACTAACTAACGAACGAACGAATTTTATTCAAACATCAGAGAACGTTTAGGAGCGCGGACAAAAAGCCTTCAACAGGCTTGACTGGGTGCGTACCTAGTAACCTTATGGGAACAAAAGTGAACGATCTGACGAATTACACAAGTGTCCATCAGTGAAAAATTGCCCTGCAGGTCTTAATGGCAAAACTATATATATATATATATATATGTGTGTGTGTGTATGTATACTCCGTTTCGTACATTGCAGGCAATGTTGGGAAGGCTAGAGATAAATGTCTCGCTGCTAGCATTCGCGACTAAAAAGAAAGAAAAAAGTACATGGGTATATGCGTCACGTTATCTCCGTAACATTAAATTTTGTACCTTTATGTGCCAAAATATTAAGCAAGTATTATATGGAAGGCATAACAGATCTATAGAGAACTACATCCAGTACATAGTCTAATCTAGTGCACCATAACAGATCTGAGCGACAGGGGTCGCACACAGTGATCACACGGCAACGCTTCCGCTCTCGACCGAAATATAGTATGGTGCATAGCGCAAGCGCAAAATTGTACATATTATTAGGGTCATTGTCTTCGGCTAAAGCCCTATAATTCCCGATTTCTGTACCCCGAACAAAGTTTATGAAAGTTGGGTTAAACCCGATCTCTCCCCGAAGTTTGCACTGTCATACGGGATAAAGAAATGCAGGTGTTACAAAAACAAGAACACTGCCCACCTTTTGTGAGCAAGTGGTCAAGCTGCGTATATGATGTTATTAATATTGATATATGGATATGGTTTACGCTTCATTTTAGGTTCAGGCATATATTTTTGTATATTATTATATCCATGCCAGCCTTGAGCGAACGAAAGCTCGTTCCTTTCTTTAGTAGCTACGTCTTTGGTAGCCGCATTAACGTGGATACCACAATGGCGCTTTGCCTAGCATTTCCTGATCGTCGCACACATGTAAGCGGCGGTGATTTCGCTAGGAAGAGAAGTAACGCAGCGCTGACGTTTCTCTGCATTGCGAGTGGTAGCTGTGATGTTGAGAGGATGTTTACCCAACAACGTTGCGTTCAAAGAAGGTCGGCTGCATCGTCTAATTGGTATACTATTAAATTTATTGCAAGAACATATGTTCGGGACCAGTAAGACAGGACAACACACGAGGGCCAAAGACCCGACAGGTCTAGCGTGGACGCAGAAATGCTCCCAGTGCATATGGTAACTTACGTCAGCAAAGACTTGCAAGATGAGGAAACGCATCACGTCTCCGGTGAAGCATGTCTTTGTGCACTACTTTTCGCACTTTCTTTCTTTTGCTTAAATAGTGTAGAGAACAAAAAAGAAAGATCGCCAAACCCGTCTATATTTGTTGTTTTTGTTAATATGGTTTCCTTAAACTATATTAATTCCTGATAAGGATTTGCAGAGATGTGTTGGTCACGTGATTTGCGAGCAGCTCTCTTTGTAATTACATTTTCGTGTAGGTGATTTCGCCTGTTTAAACAAAATAGTTGTGTCCAAAAGAAGACCATCGCTTGTTACTTGTTTTTAAAGGTTACAAGAAAAACCCCGAACTTTCGGCTGCCAGACAGTGAAACCCCCGATTTCTCCGCGGCTTCCCTCTTAAAAATTAACACCCGATTTTTTTACCCCCCGAATTCAATATAAAACTCGAAAACGAAGGATTCTACGTATAATACATTATTTGACGTAACCTTAAGTCAACAAGTTGTAGTTGTAACATATTACGTGGTTATTCTGTAGAAGGCGTCGCAGAATAAAAAAAAACTGCGCTCTCAAAGGCTAGGAATGATACTTCTATGACCGCACTACTTGCGTAGCGTCAACAGCGTTGCCCACTAAGTATGGAACGGCAGTGGAAGCTTCTACGAATGCTTGAATTATCCGTGTTGCACCTAAGAGTGGACGACGCTGTAGATTGTATCGCTCCTCCCCTTTCTCGAAGAAAGTAGAAGACGGCGAGTTTCTAGAAGCTTTACTTGTTGAATGTCGTCAAAAGTGGCAGACATATCGCACAATCGCTTCATGCGTCTATCTTGTTGTCCCAGCACTGAAGTACGCCAGTCTTTAGGTTCGCACCTACTTCTTTGTTATTACAAATGCGCCCCTTTTGCCACGAAGCTAAGGCTTGCCGTGGCCTTAGACTTGGCTTTTTATCGCCGGTGTCGGCGAATGTTTTCGTGCACGGTAAGACAGTATGAAAGGACGCACTTTACCTGCCTTGCAATGAAGGGCACAAGTGCGTCGAGACACACACATATATATATATATACATATACTGCACACTATACTCGTCACGCACCAGCATGTCAGCTTCCTACTCGGTACTTCTGTCTGCAGTAATCGTTATTTGATTGGATGGCCTTGCTAAAACAATACAACCGCTATGAGTGACGCCGTGGTGGAGTTGCACTAGTGGATCGATTTTGACCAGCAGAGGTTCAACGCGTGCCTAAACGCAATGGCATATTTGGCTTGTCGTTCTAAGTCGCTATGGCAGTCCAACAAATGTCGCGGAGAGAGAGAAACAAGCTTTAGTGATAAGAAAACAGCGTCAACCTTTCCTTATCCCTTCAAGAACCACTTCTCTCTCTGGAGATGTTCGCCTGGCTGTTCGCCTGACGTGCTGCTCCAGGTCTTCCCCACGTGCTGCTCCAGGTGTGTGTGTGCGAACACACACACACACACACACACACACACACACACACACACACACACACACACACACACACACACACACACACACACACACACACACACACACACACACACACACACACACACACACACACGCACGCACGCACGCACACACACACACACACACACACACACACACACACACACACGCACGCACGCACGCACGCACACACACACACACACACACACACACGTGGTGCTTTTCCACTGGTCGAGATGTGCCTTAGTGCCACAAATGTGCAAAAGAGCATCTAAGTGCTATCTGCTAATATAAGCAGGCTCCCGGTTATTCTTGTAATAAAGATTTATAGGAAAGGTGTCTTTCTCGACCTTCGTGGCAATGCCAGAACGAAAATCAGAACGTGTTACAACTGCACTGACTGTTTTTCCACCCTCCACCGCCTGAATGCGACCGCCACGTTCTGAACAGCTCTACGTCACAGCCACCGACCCACAGCGGCGGTAAACATTGTGTTGTAAACTATTGGCGCTACTTTTCGTTCTGGTGCACCCTGCACTTTGTCGCTCCACCTGTGTGCTCTGTCGCTCATGTATTCGCTTGTGTTCGTCCCTGACAGCTCTGCTTGTGTGCGACTTCTCCCCTCCCCTTTCTCTCCCTCCCTCTCTTGCTCCTCCCCCATACAGAACTGCGATGCCGGACGAAGCACTGACGACGCCCTCCACACGGTGCCCCCGCACTTGTGAGCGCAGCGGCGGCGTTGTCGACGGCACCAGCTGTCTTGAAAGCTCGACTCGCTGCTCACCGGGAACTACGACGACGACGACGAAAAAAAAAAAACGGCGATAGAAATTGTGCGTCCAGCATGTGCTACGCGACCACGAGCATTCTCAAGCCATTCTGTTCACCGAAGATCGAAACGACTTCTTTCTGGTGCGATGCGATACACCCGCCACCACCAACCCCATGCCCATTCCTGTTGTGTTCATTGCAGATCTCATTAGCACAACTAAAAATAAGTAATACAGGACGCGGCATGAGACGTTAGCAGCGCCTTGCAGCGTACGCGAAGGTGCGGTTTAATACATAGGAGATGCCGCGTCGCACAACGCGTGCGATCAAAGTATACGCAGGCAGGGGCCTGCCGTGAGAAACGAAACTTTATGGTTACGTGGTTAACCACACGTGTGCTGCTCACTTTCCCACGATAATTAAGGGGAAAGGTGCGTAAGAGCAGCGGGTCGCTATAACTAGCAAGGAACTGCTGTGTTCAGTGGTTAACAAAATCACACGCGCGGTATGGCCGTGAATCCCACGTACGGCAATAATGCGACGCACCGAATAGTGCACTTCTTGTGCGCCCCCTATTATATCTTTTTCGCGTGTATTTTAAATTGAAGTCGTGTAATACTGGGCAGTGTCGGTTGCATGCGAACTCATACCAAGCGGCACTTGTTTCCCGTCTTTATGGTGATGACGTCACGACGAAATTCGGCGTTTTCTTTGCCGCTTGTGTAAACGGTCACATGAAAATATTCTCCCAGCGCCTGGCCCAGATGCGTGCGACAGATGGCACTCGTTGAATCCTGTTACACTGTGAATGCGAAAATAGCCGGTTTCGGAGATTTTATTTACAACTGTATTTTTATCCTGTTGGAGCCTACTTTGGGCACAACTGCTCACGTTTGCCCCACGCGCCTCATGCGCGCTGTATGTTGATCTCAAGTGCCCAGAACTTTTGAGAGAAAATATTTAAGACATAGTTAATTTGTTGTAGATGCAGCCTAGTTGTTCGGTTCATGTAGCTATGGCTTTGCTTGAAGACCGCCCGCGCGCAAAGACTGTCGAGAGGGTCCGGCTTACTTCAGAACTGTAGCAGGAAGTAATAAATTTTAGATTCATGATCAAAGTATGCGAAAGTGTTGTTGCTTGCTTAGTAGAACGAAGAAACTCGAGAGTGTATATTGTCGTTCATGGGTTTCGTTCTGAGACAATAAACGTTATGCTAATAGGCACCAAATTTTCTGTTGAATGACTCTTTAAAAAAAATTGCAAGTGCTCAAGCTGACCGTGCGCAGAAAGCGCGACAACGCATGTAAGCAGGGCAATACGGAAGACCCCTACGCTGTGCTGCGGCTTCGATGATTCTGGAGTTTCCATAGTTCCAAGCATCTCAACGCAACACGGATCGGGTTTCTTTGGTGCCTGGTCACTCGTAGCAAGCGTTCACTACAGCTTGAAGGCGCGAATGATTCTTGAAGGCAACACATTCACGCGACGTGCAAAAGTGCTGATTCATTCCGCAGAGAGAGCGTGACGTGTCTGTGCGCGTCGTATCCCTCCACGTCAACTTCGCCACGTGATCGTTTGTCTCGGAGCCACGTCACTCTCGCTGCGCTCAATGATTCAGCGATTTTTACGTTATGGGAGTACACACGTAACACTCCAAGAAACGGTGGGGGTGCACACGCTAAGGGCATTGCCCTTCAGGGTCATTTCTGAGCACTGAATGCTTTCGATGTTGGAGTCGCTGGATCATCGGCCCGTAGAACTCCTGTGCGAAGGTAAGCACCATGTCCTTGGCTTGGATCTTGTTGGCGAAGAAGTGTCACGTGATACGGTCAGCGCAGTGCGCAGGAACGTTATGCTCGGGTTAGCAGTTGTCCAATTGGAACATACTGTGCTCTTTGGAACCTTGAGGTGAGGACACATCCTTCTATAACGGACACCTGAGCGATAGTTTTCACTTCTCTCTCAGTACACAAGTTCGGCATGTATAGAGCGAGTGAACAAATGAACTGCGCCATATGTTTAGCAGAAGTGATAGTGTCCCTGTACCTCCGGGCGCGCATGCGCAAGATATTCGTTCAGCGCATCTGTCGTCTGACTTCCTCTTGTTTTCGCTGTTTGAAAAACCGAGACATGCGGCAGTTCGGGCAGAATGGATGCCCATGGAAGCAGCCCATCGGTTATGTTCTGACTGGCTGTTGTCCGTTTCTGCCTTCGTCGCGGTTCGTTAACGCGTGGCGTGTAGCAGCAAGTGAGCACAGTGTTGTCTCGCCCCTCAATGCAAAATTTGGCTGACTGAATGTCGAATTGGGGTGGGATTATCTCGGATAAGAAGGGGTGCATCAAATAAAGGGAAGGTGTCTTTAAATGCTATTGACATAAGTTTCAAATATAAGATGTATAGCAGTGCTAACAAACGAGTTAAGAAGTTTCGCTTGACTCTACATTTCATGACTCATAACTGTTCGTGAAAATTGTGTCCTCCAAAGCGCAACAATCGCCTGTGCAAGCAGATTTTGCGTAGTTTGCATTGCGCTTTTATTAAAATTATTGTTAGCTTTAACTTTGAAGACTGTGCAAAACAGCAGTGCCTTCACGAAAAAAAAAACAAATTGTAGCGCATCATATAGGCTTAACAGTCGCTCGCGTGTTCCCCCAAAACATTTGTGTTTTGGAAGAAATTGCTGCCCTTGAGCGCTGCAATATACACAAAACTGACTTGATAAAAGAAAAGAAATAGAGAGGGGGCGGGATGTTATACGTTGCAGTAAACAAACCGATGCTAGGGAACGAGGCGACAAATGTAATCTGCGCTGCGGATGTTTGCCATCTGGATTTTTTTTCATTCGCTGATTTTGTTTGCCAGCCGCAAGAAAAAAAAAAAAAAGCTAAACTGACAAGCTGCTTGGTTCGCGTATGAAAAATTGTGAAAGCAGCAGCTATGTTTGCAGCTATACTGTCGAGCGGACAGTTTCGTTTTGCGGTGTCGTCGACAAGATGGCGGAAGGCGCTTTGCTGCAAATCGATATATGGCGCTTTACGTGTTGAATATTGAACGTTTTGAACAAGTACAGGGAAATTGAAAGTGTAAATAGACAACCAGGAGCCTTCAAAAAGAAAGTGAGAGGAACAAAGATAGTGAATTGGATGCAAAAAAAAATGGGAACAAAAAGGCTGTCAAAAAATTAATTGTGGGGTTTTACGTGCCAAAACAATTTTCTAATTATGAACGAGAAGCAAGAGGGCTAACCGAGGGGCCCAATTTTTATTAATCATATCATGAGAAGCCAACAAACAAAGACACCAAGGAGAACATCGGGGAAAAAACTTGTAATTAATTATTGAATTAAATAAAATATAAATTAATGACAATGAAAGTGGATGAAAAAACAACTTGCCGCAGGTGGGGAACTACCCCACGTCATCGCATTACGCGTGTGATGCTCTTTCTGATTATGAGGCACACCGTAGAGGAGGCTTCCGGAAATTTCGACCACCTGGGGTTTTTCTTTAACGTGCTCCTAAGTCTACAAGAAAATGTCCAAGAATAGAAATATGTACGGTGACACAAAAGGGCAGTACCTCGCTGTTTGAGGCTCGCGCTGGTTGCCTAAGGACAAAAAACATACCGCAGCAAATACTCGTAACAAGATGAAGCATGTGTGTGCTGCTGCAAAATCTGGAGACCACTCACAACATCCTAAAGGAATGCGTAGACATTCACTCAGTGAGAACCGTATAGGTTACGTACAGCTTCCAGAAGCATCAACCAGTCAGAAGTCGAGAAATAAGCAAGCGATGGTTAGAGTATGGGTGAAAAAAAAAAAGCAGGGAAGAAATTGATACGACAGCATGCGTTACACGCATAGGTAGCGGTACAAGGTAGGTAGGGAAGTTTTGAGGAAGCGAAAAAAGATTAAGGAGATGGTATACAAAAACGCTAGAATGAAAAGCATGTGTAGCATGCCTGAAGAACTCAAGCGGGCTAGGTGACTATATTCGTTTCAAAACGGATGCCACTAAATCATCATCATCGTCCCATGTTGGTGTTGCACACCTTTGAAGAACATCAAGGAAACCCGCAATATAATGAAAACATCCACTGCATCGCCACTTTTGCAACCAAAGGCACTGCGTGTCTTTGGGGACCTCCACGAGCAGGCTATGAATGCGCGTCCATACCCTGATAGCACAACAGTACGTGCCAATAGTGACGGCGCAAACGTGCTTAATGTCGACGTTAGTGCGACTAGCATTGAAGCAGTGCAGCGACACCGTGTTGCCAACAGAGACGCGTCATACGCTAGGCGTGCACGCAGTGGGGGGCTCTTGCGCTTCCTGGATGGATGGATGCTATGAGCGTCCCCTTGGGAACGGGGTGGTGGGTTGCGTCCCCAAGATCTTGTTATTATGTTGCCTAATGTCCTACTTTGGTTTTTAAAAAAAGCAGGAATACGCGATGAAATCCCAGAACCAAATTTTATGGCTCCCTATTGTGAACTTTTGTACGTCCCCGTACCAATCTTCCAATAGCCTCTTACTAAACTCTATTGCGGACATGTTTACTTTTCCCCTGCTCTCGCTGAACTCAAGGGTTTCAAGGAGACCACACGGGCCTAAATCGACCGCTGGGCAGTTATTTTCACATTATAATACACACTCATTGTTTTCCTAGTTTTGCCGCAGCAAGCAGCAAGCGTGTTGTATGTCGTTTTATAAGTTCGTGTTCTAAGGCATCATGAGGCCGCTTCGAAAAGTGAAAAGCATTCCCTTGAGTTACAAAATGTTTATTCCCTGATTTCGTTTGTTTCTTGAGATTATCTCAGCCTCTCTGATTTTCTGCTTGACGTTCTTTGTTGCCATGTTGCTCATCATACAGGTCGTATACTTACTGGTAAGCATCCTAGTTCTTTTCCTCCACTGCAAATGTTTTTTTCCTGTACAAACACCTGAAAACTCTCCCAGATCATTTGCTTTATTCTACATTCCCCAGTCGTTCTTCGTGATCAATTTTACTGTGAGCTTCCCTCACTTCAAAACTTGTTCACCCCATATCGCCCTGCACATATTCATTTGTAGTCTTCCTACGTGATCTTTTCTGGTTACGCTGCGCCATCTAGCGCCGCCACCGCGAATTTAACACGCGTAGAGCGTGTGGGAATGTGCTTTCAGAAAAAAAAAAGTCTGGTTATAATTACAAACGTGCTGCCAAAAAAAAAAAAGGACAGAGCGCAGTCTTTTCATATGCAGCTAGCACGGCACATTTAGAATTCTAGTATGAAACGACTATAGTCCGCAAGAAAGTGTTATTGTGTGTACACTCTAAGAACAGTTTACACCCTTTGGCTTGCCCCTTCTGCCACACAAAAATAATCGTCATCTGCCTTGATGCGTTTCCTTTCTTTATCGCTGCGAGCCCAGAACTTTCCAGTAACGAATGGCACGCGCGTTATCAGCATAGAACAGTTTACACCCTTTGGAGTGCCTCTTCTGATAACGCGCGTGCCGTTCGTCACTGGAAAGTTCCGGGCTTGCAGCGATAAAGAAAGGAAACGCATCAAGGCAGATGACGATTATTTTTGTGTGGCAGAAGGGGCAAGCCAAAGGGTGTAAACTGTTCTTAAGGCACGTTCACACCGAAGGCGGAGCGGACAAGCGGACAAGCGGATCCGGCCAAGCGGCCGCGGATTTTCCGCTTTGCGGAAAATACGCGGCCGCTTGGCCGGATCGCGCCCGGACCGATTTTTTCCGCGCGGATAAGTTGGCCGCTTTGGCCGCAGCCAATCAGAACCCGACACTGCGGAAGCGCTGGTGAATGAATGTAAACGAATGTCTTTCTCTGGGCTTTTCGCTTCTGTTATTCAAAAGCGTCAAAACGGCAAGTTGGGCCACTTGGTTGGGATTCATAGTAAGGTTTGTTACAGCGCAACACAAGACAAGGACAAAAGAAGGTATAAAACGACGACACGGCGCCGTGTCGTCGCTTTATACCTTCTTTTTTCCTTGTCTTGTGTTGCGCTGTAACAAATCTTGAAAATCGACTAGACAAGTGACGAGTAAAATGCCAACGATCTCGTCTTCTTCGTCTGAGCTTATTTTGCAGAAGTAGATAGCGGACGGGAGCGCGCCGACCCACGAAGAAAAAATATCGAAAGTGCGCGCACAAACCCAAAGTGCCGCGAGATGGCGCCACATCCTTGAAATTGCTAAAGAAAAATCGAGATGCCCCTCCTTCCCGGCGGCGCGGATAGCCAGACAACGCGGCCGGTCTGAACAGGCGTGGGCACTCGCCGCCTCGCCGCTTTGAAAATCCGCTTGTCCGCTTAGACGCTCCGCTTTCGGTGTGAACGTGCCTTTAGAGTGTACGGTGGTGGTTTTATTCCGCCCAGCACCGGACATATCTTTAATGGCTTTTGTTGCATTTAAACGAAAAACTGCCCACTGTCGCAACCCCAGCGATCCAATTTGGTCTAAGGGTGGGTTTTGAACCTGGTTCCTTCAGCACAACAGCACAATACTCTACCGAAACGACAATGACTACCCACTGATCCAAGTTGGCGGGAAAATGGTTAGATACATACGCTGACAAATAAGCAGACAGATAGTCACCGGAAAGTGCGTAAAGTATACCAAGAAACCTATAATAATAATAATAATAATAATAATAATAATAATAAAGTAACGAGTCACAGTTTCGCCCGAAAGGCGAAGCATTGGTTGCGATAGCAAATTATTGGGCAGCTGTACGAATAAGGTTAGTCGTTTTGTCAGCTGCACAAACTGCTGTAAACATTCGCTTAAGAGGAAGCTTTAGCTCGAGTGCTCCAATCTAAGTACATGTAAAAGTAGAATTCGTTTCTCTCGGCAACTACTGCACCAAACTTGACGAGGTTTGTTGCATCTAAACGAAAAACTTAGAATCTAGTGACTGTTGGTTTCGAATTTTTGAGTTAGGTCGTCAATTTTTTTTATTAAAGATTGGCAAAAATCGAAAATTTTCGAGAAACAAAACTATCAAGTTCACAACTCTGTAACTCAACAACTAAAAATGATAACACAATTCTGTGAATTGCATCTAATAGTATATCTAAAGCTGACAAAACTGATATGTTACATATGAATATGAAAAAATTTAATAATAGGGAAATACAACTGCAAAACCCTTGTAACCAACGTAACAAATTCACGTAAGATGTAAAATTACATGTTGAATTTGTCCGCCTTGAATGGTCTAATGGATGCCGTTTACAGAACGGCGATGTCAGTTCTCTATGCAGAGCTATGAATTTGTAAACTGAGTGCTTCTATTTCTTTCAAACGGTCAAATATTTGAAAATCGTTTTAAGAAAATTCAAGCCCTAAATCGAAATTCCGCTTCCAAGAGTCACTAGAATTTAATCTTCTCTTTGAAATGCAACAAATTTCATTAAAATCGGTCCAGGGGTTATCTCATAAAAACGTTTTTGCGTTTTACACGTATTTGAATAGGCCGCGCCGGAGTTGAGGCTCGAGCTAAGGCTTCCTCTTAATGATTAAATTAACAAGCAGGTTGTCACGCGCGCACAGGCAAACACGAACACATTTCACTAGAAGGTCGCGTACGCTCGCTGTCAGAACGCCGGCGTGATGCAGCAGCGAGCACGCATTCGTGGCCGCCTCCCGCTTCAACGCGAACTTGCAGGCGCGCGAGGGCACAGCGCACACGAAGCCGTCGGCTGGCTCCGGCCGCGGCTGTAGCCTTCGAACCCAGCGCAGGTTGCATCCAAGTCGGCAGCCGCGCTTGGCCGCCTCGGCTCATTCGTAAACTACGTACAACTCTTCATGAAGACGTGGTCGAAAGGGGCGCGGATACATTACGCTGGATTAGAAAACGGACATATATGTAGCTGATGCATATCAGTTGTGATTAGGAGGACTTCGTAGATCAGCTTCGTTGGTTTTTGGGCAGGACGAGAGATAAAACGTGATTCGGCGTTGGGACGTACAATGCTCCGTAGCGGATGTGTGCTATACTTAAAAGGGAAATCAAACAAAACAAAACAGAGCATATTTTGAAATAACAATGGGTGCCAAGGCAAGGGATTCGCAATCAATTAAGTGGTGTGATGGGATGAGAAAATTTGCCAGCACAGGAATCAGTCCGATGACACAAAACAAGAGCGATTTGGAGACGTGATAGCTTTGCTGCTGACACGAAATAGGCTGATGTAATGCTGAACACTGTCGCAGAAAACAATTAGTCGCAGCTCATTTGTCGAGCGATAATGTGACTACGATATCCGGGAAATATTTCTCTGCCATCGGGGATGCTTATTTAGCGACGCTTCACGTTCGCTGATGGGCCAGTCACAAAGACACTGCATTGGACTGATCCCGGAAACAGATATATATATTGTGTCGCAGACGGTCATCGCGAAGAGGCCGAGCGATGCCAGAAACCACTGGAAACACCAGCAAAATAAGGGCACGGCCTAAAGCGCCGGCGACCTCGTGATAGGTTACGAAAAAGCGGAGTATGTAGTTATATGCAATATTCGCGAGCCAGCGACACCAGGCTTTACCGACAATGCTCGCGTGCGTAGAAGCCGTATACAGCTTAGTTATAACTGCAGTGTAAAAATTGCATAGGACACAAGAAGAGAACCGCACACGGCAAGCGCTGCGTTGTTATACGCACCTTTCCAGTGCAAAATTTATTGCTGATCCGGTTGGGTTTTGTCGAGAAGCCTCCGTGCAGTCGCAGCTGCCGCCGTCGGTAAACCATTCAATGACCTCCGAGAATCGTCACTGGCAACGTCTGAAGCGCCAGAGTTCCTCCAAGTCTGCATGCATTTTTGTTTCTGCAACGGAACGGGACAGACGTATGCGGAGCAATGTTTCCTACTTTATTGCAGTGTTTATATCGAGTCGGCCGCCTGTACAGCAGAGACGGCCATCGCATTATGACACTGCAGAAACTGCGGAAATTCTCGAGCCGTCTTAACAGCGCGAGCGAGAAAGAGTTCGGCGCGGTTATAGTTATTTCATTTGTATTTAATTTTAATTTGCGTTTCTCCTCTTCATATATTGATTGATTGAAAACATCTTTATTTGTAGGATATTCGTAGAACTCGTGGGTGGGCCGCCTATTCCGGTAGCCCACTGGTTACTACTGCTGCGCTGGCCCTCCCCACCAGCCAGTGCTGACGGTCAGGATCATCGCTGAGCAGAATAGCCTCCCACTGCTCTTTTGAGGGATTTGGAATGGGGTCAACTATGGGATTAAATTGGCAAGCCCACACCATGTGGTAGAGGTTAGCTACCTCTCCACAGTGTGGGCATTGCGGGGAGTACAGTGTATGGTACCACTGGTGTAACTTAGCTGGCGTTGGGTATGTATTAGTTTGGAGTCTCCTAAGAGTGTTCTCTTCCAACTTATCGAGGGATTTATGTGGTGTTGGGTACTCCTTCCTGGCTGTTCTGTATGGTGCGAGATGGTCAGCATACACTGCTAAAGCAGTTAGGTCCCAGCACTCTTCACGGTCATCAGGGGGAGACGCCCGGTATAGAAGAGCTCGGGCATGCCTGTGAGCGGCTTCGTTTCCTCCTGGTAGTTCCAGGTGACCGGGAAACCAGATGACTGAGGCTTGGCTGGGTGGATGCTTAGTCAGCATTGACAACCCTGACCTGTGAATTAATCCATTATTGAAGTTGCGACAGGCGTTCTGGGAGTCAGTGAGCACATAGGCGTTGGGGTTAGATGCTATAGCTAATGCAATAGCTGCTTCCTCTGCGTGAGTGGGGTTGGATGTTTTCATCGAGGCGCAATTCACCATCAATCCTGAAGGCGTTGAGACCACAACAGTCCGGTAGACAGTCCGGCAGCAGTGCACTTTGGCATCGCACACTAAATCTACGCCTCTTTCAGATACGCCTACTGCCAACACATCGCTGATGCTGCCTGATACCCCGGAACTGGCATAGCGAGACGTGTTTCCTGCATCGACGACGAAGCTGCGCATCACCAGAGGGCAGCGGTTCACCGCTGCTACATAAAGACGCTGCAAGAAAGTCGTCGTCCACAGTCCGGCAGCAGTGCACTTTGGCATCGCACACTAAATCTACGCCTCTTTCAGATACGCCTACTGCCAACACATCGCTGATGCTGCCTGATACCCCGGAACTGGCATAGCGAGACGTGTTTCCTGCATCGACGACGAAGCTGCGCATCACCAGAGGGCAGCGGTTCACCGCTGCTACATAAAGACGCTGCAAGAAAGTCGTCGTCCACAGTCCGGCAGCAGTGCACTTTGGCATCGCACACTAAATCTACGCCTCTTTCAGTTGAGAAATTTCCAGCTGCACTTGCAGCAGTTAAACTTCGCAAGCTGTGCACTGCTGCCGGACGTACTGTTCTTGTCTTTGATGCTTTGCTAGTGATTTCATTTGTGTTGGCTAACTATGTCTAAAGATGCGCGCGATACCGCCAAAGCCATAGAAGACTTACGACGTGAATTGAGAAAGGAACTTCGAGATATAAAAGATGTTTTGAAGGAAGTAAAAGATCTCAGAGAAGATATTCAGTCAGTAATGAGGCTAAACGAAGAGCTCAGAGCTGAAAATGATAGACTGCACCGCAGGATAGAGGAGGTTGAGCAATATCAGCGCTCAAATAATCTGGAAATTAAGGGTGTTCCGCCTGATGTTGAACCACTTGCAGCAGTTAAGAAAATCGGTGTTCTCATTCAAGAAGACATAACTGCGGATGACGTCGATATCTGTCACAGAGTACCGACTGCTCGTCATGACCAAAGTAATATAATTGTCCGATTTGTGCGCAGGACAAAGAAGGCTGCTGTTTTAAGCAAGTCAAAGAAAGTCAGAATCGATAGCAAGGATTTGGGCAGCCAGACTTCCTCTGCAGTATATGTCAATGAACATCTGACGAAACACGGCAAACAGCTTCTCTGGTCAGCTATACAGAGAAAGAAGGAAATGCGGTGGAAATTTGTTTGGACATCGGGGGGCAATGTCTTTTCACGTAGAAACGAAGGCTCGCCTGTACTGAAAATCAGGAACGCTAACGACCTCGATAAGATGACTGCAGAAGCAGGTGGAACTACTGGAGAATAAACACTGTATCGGAACACGCCCAAATTTGACAGACGCTCGCAAGTTTCATGAACTCTGTTAGAGCAACGCCTAGCGATGATTATCATGACAGCCATTCCTTGAATAGTCTACTTCGGGATGCGCGCAAGCGCATCAAGGCCTTTCATCTAAACACACGCAGCATACGCAACAAGACAGACATGATCCTTGATGTCCTCGGCTCCTTTTCATTTAGTTTTGACTTGCTATTATTTTCTGAAACATGGCTATCTGTAGGTGAAGATCCGCCATACTTCGAAAACTATATTTACAATGGCCTAGTGCGTCCTTTAGGAAGAGGAGGTGGTGTGGCTATTTACGTTAAGCAGTCATTAAAACATGAAGTTATCTCCCAATTTTCTATTATTGATGAGGTTGTAGAGTGTCTTATGATGCGCCTAGAAAAAGCATTTGCTGTTGTCGTTTATCGACCACCTTCTGGAACTAAATCTGGATTTACCAAGTTCATGGAAGACGTGCTGGAATATTTGTGTCTTACTGGCTTTCCATTTGTGGTAATGGGCGACGTGAATATCGATATGTTATCTCAGGATGCATCGTCACGTCAGTTAACAGTACTAGCGAAATCATTTGCTTGCAAAAATGTTATTTCTAAGGCAACCCGTATCACTGCGCAGACTGCGACTTTGCTTGATATCTGTTTGACGAACATACACCCGCCGCACTGCGTTGCTGGAGTGCTGGTTGTAGAAGTAAGCGACCATTTACCTATCTTTTGTACCTTTCCTTCTTCCAACGATAGTCGCGAAGCTAATGAAAAAGTGCGGTCACGCCAGATCAACGCTAGGTCACTAGAAGTATTCCGGCATCATGTTATTCAGACCGAGTGGAATCACGTGTTCCGGGAAAAGGATCCTAACTTGGCATACAACGTTTTCATGTCTAAACTGATAAAATGTTATAATGACGCTTTCCAGGTATCTGTAAGGTACGTAAAACGGCAGAAGATTAGAAAAGTCTGGATCACTAATATCTTACTTAAAAAAATAAAAAAGAAGAATAGCATGTACCATGCATTTGTAAAGACACGCGACATAAATTTATTTATTGAGTTTAAAAAGTACAGAAACCAGCTAAATGGTGAACTAAGGTGTGCTAAGTTCAGATATTATGAGAATTTATTTTGCAAAATAAGTAATGATCCCAGGAGAATTTGGAACGAAGTTAGGAATCTTTCCGGTCGAATAAAGCAAAACCACGTCCCTAGCATTCTAGCTAACTCTAGCGGCCTTGGCTACAGAGACGTTGCAACTGAAATGAACGATTACTTCATTACTAGTTGTGGTTACGATGAGATATGTGATGACGATGATCCAAGATTATCGATAAATGACCATGGCTTACCTAACTCCATAGTTTTGCATTCTGTTTCATGTCGTGAGACTGAAGAATTAATAACTAAGATTAAAAACAACTGTGCGGCAGGACATGATGACATCAAACCTATACCAATAAAATACGTTTCTGATGTGATATCGCCCGCGCTCTCATACATTATTAACTTAACTTTCTCTACTGGGGTTTTTCCTGATCAACTGAAAATAGCTCGTGTGTGTCCCGTTTTCAAAGGTGGTAATGACAAAGAAATTGCAAATTATCGGCCAATATCGGTACTTCCGATACTGTCGAAAGTGTTTGAAAGTGCTATAAATATCGGATTACAAAATTTTTTAAGAAGTATAATATCCTAAGTGAGGCCCAATTTGGCTTTCAAAAAGGCAAATCCACTGAGCTTGCATTACTCGATATTAAAAGTGAGATACTAAATAATTTCGAGTCAAAGCTTTACACGCTAGGACTGTTTGTAGATTTCCGTAAAGCATTTGATACCGTGTGTCATAGCGTTCTTCTAGAAAAACTTAATAATTACGGCGTCCGTGGTATTGCCAATAGATTACTACAACATTACTTGACAGACCGTTACCAATATGTAGTTATTAATCAAGAAACATCCTCGCATGCTAAGGTCAAGAAAGGTGTCCCACAAGGATCTATACTCGGTCCACTGTTATTTATAATTTACGTAAATGACCTGTGTCGCATTCCGGATTCTCCTAAAATAATTATGTACGCCGATGACACTAATATTTTTTTTACTGATGTTTCAATTTCTAACCTTGAAGGAAGTGTAAATACCTATCTATGTAAGCTGTCTTGTTGGCTTAAAATAAAGAAGTTACGACTAAACGTAAGTAAAACTAAATACATATTGTTTGCACCTATCAATAAGCCACGGAATATAAGCTTAAATGTTTACTTTGAGGGCCAGTCGCTTCAGCAAGTTAAGATTCAAAAATTTCTGGGCGTATGGTTCCAGGAAGACCTGTCTTGGAATGAACACGTAAATAAACTAGCATTAGAATTAAGCAAAAGTGTTGGATGTATATACAGGTTAAGCCGATTATTACCACTTTGGCTCAAGAAAGCGCTATATTATACGTTATTCTATTCCAGGCTTAGTTACTGCGTGTTGATTTGGGGCACAACGACAGCACAGAACTATACCACATTACTCACATTACAAAAAAAGGTACTACGAATATTTGAGGGATATTATGGTCAGCCGCAAGGTCTCAGTACGCGTCCGCTTTTTACTAAACATTTCATATTGCAAGCTAACCAAATCTATTATCTTAAGCTTTTTCTGCATATCCAAAATAATAAGCTATACCCCACGTACAGTTCTTCTAGATGTGTTCAATATTGCCTCCGGTCACAAAGTATAAGAACACCAAAAATTAGAACTACCTATGGTCGGCAGCATATTCTGCATCAAATACCCAGTCTGCTTAATAAACTTGGCAACATTTTAGACCTAAATAAACAAATTTCCAAAAATAGGTTTAAACAAATTCTTCTTGAAAATTGCATTGAATATGTTTAATTTCTGTAAGTGTTGATTACAACTTCCATGTGTATTGACTTTTTTATCTTACTCAATGTACACTGTGTTTATTTCTTAGCACACATTGTTTCTTTTTTTTTGCTTGTTACAATATATGAATGTCGATCTGCTTGTTTTCTCTACTCTGTTATATTTCTTTTGTTTTTTTTATAACTAGTGACAATTTAGATTGTTCAATGATTATCTTTTGTCTGCTTATGCCTGCTTGCTGAACTGTATCTCGGAGCAAAAGCCTCTGTCAGGCTGTATAGCCTTTTGCTTTTGCTTCGATTTCTGTTGATGTACAGAAAGAAATCAAAATAAACCTCAAACCTCAATAGTCATCACTCCATTCTTTGGCCCTGCGGCGTCCACATAGAAGGTGTTGGGTCGCTCGTCCCATTTCTTCTGCAGGGCTTCCCCTCTTGCTTTTCTCCTTTCGATGTTATATGCGGGATGCATGTTCCGCGGAGTGGGGTACACGTTGATGCGTCTCCTCACATCACGTGGTACCTCTTCCCTTTGGTCTATCGTATAGGGCAGATTAATATGGATCTTTTCGAGGAGATCTCTACCTGGTTTTGTGAGTGCGAGCCTATTGAGTTGTGAGAGGTATTGTGCTTCCCACATCTCTTTGAGGGTATTATGTACTCCTAGAGCCATGAGCTTTGCCGTTGGCGTGGAGTTTGGTAGCCCCAGTGCCGTCTTGTAGGCCTTCCGGATCAGTGCCTCCAACTTTTCAATTTCCGACTTGGAGAGGTTAAGGAATGCCGTCCCGTACAGTATCCGAGAAATCACGAAAGCCTGCACCAAGCGGATGGCGTCCTTTTCCTTCATGCCATGGTGCTTATTTCTGATACGATGCATCATCCGGAGGATTTGCTCGGTGGATGTTGTAAGCTTCTTCATAGTGCTGGTATTCTGTCGCCCCTGCGGGATATACAGCCCTAGGATCTTGATCTCCGTGGATTTCGGTACTGAGTGGTTGTCTATATACACCGTGATGTTCTGTGCCAGGGGTGTCCTCGGGTTCTTCAGGATGAGCAACTCGGACTTTTCCGGCGCACACTGGAGGCCTCTTTCCCTGGCGTACTGGTCCACCGTGTCCGCTGCTGCTTGAAGACGCTCCTCGATCTCGGCGTCACTCCCAGAGTTGCACCAGACAGTTATATCATCCGCATACAATGTGTGTTTGATATAAGCATTCTCTTGAGCTACCTCCTGCCGCCCGACTCCTGGCCTATACCCCCTTAAGGGTACAAGCCATAAAAAGAGAATCACTATTATCAACAGGAGAGCGTGCCGTTCGAAGCGGCAGCGCTGCAATCATGGCGCAGGAGCGGCGTCGAGTAACCGATAATTTCTCGGACGGCATCATCCGATTACTGACGACTACCAGCTGCTGCATGTTGCTCGTCATCGTCACGATCAAGCTGAGCCCGCATTTCCTGTACAACGGAAGCACCCTGCTGCTGGGGGACACCGGGGAAAACTTGTTCTTCTTCCGAGCCACGAAAGCCGCGGTCATCGCCTTCCTGCTGCTAGGACTGGTCATCATGGTGACAGTGCACCACTACTACCGTAACTACAAAGTTATCGGAGCCTGGACCGCCCTTGCTTGCGCCATGAGCCTGGCCATATTACCCGTCCCTTGCATCTACGTCATCTTCGAGGAGTACAACGAGCCGGCTGACATCTACTCGGCCGTCTTCTTCGTCTACAACTTCATGGCGCTCAGCGTGGTAGTGATTAGGTTAAAGGGTCCGCGCCTGCTGCAGCTGTGTTGCCTGACCGTCCAGTCTACCTTCATGACGCTTTTCGTGCTAATGTTCTTGCCCCTCTTAGCCCAGTTGGTCATGCTGTGCCTCATACTCTTTCGGGACCTGGTCGTAGGTGTGCCGACTGTCGTCGGTATACTTATGGACCTCGATGGAATGGCCAAGCAGAGGAACGAAAGTGTGGAGAGCCTGCACTCGGGAATGTTATTCTCGACTTCCAGTACGGAAAGCGGCTGGGACGTCCGTGGCATCAAGCTGGGGCTGGGTGACTTCGTCTTCTACAGCGTCCTGGTGGGCTTTGTGGTGAGGTTCGGCCACTGGCCCATTGTGTTCACCTACGTCGTCTGCGTTCTGGTCGGCCTCTGCGTCACGATGTTCGTGCCTGTCATGCTGGCCATGAAATGGGAAGGCGTGCCGTCGCTTCCCGTGTCGACATTGTTAGGCCTATCTTTCGTCGAATCTCACAAGGTCATCGGGAAGGTTACGAACGAACTGTACGTCTCACAAGCATTAATATGAAGCCACGAGCCTCCACCACACGCCGCACAGCATTCGACACACTGAGCAAAAAAAAGGTGTGCTACGCTAGATTAACAAAACGGTCATCGCGATTCCGGCCAACAAAAACAAGTGTCTTTGTCCTCTTTTATGACTGTCAATTTGAACTGATAATTCTAATGCGTTAGCACAGCAGCGATAAGCGCGATGTTCGCACTGTATCGTGTTTGACTTCGGCAATTAAAAAAATTTTGGAGGACGCTTGAGCTTCGCCTTTAAGAGGGCAACGCGATAGCATTCAAAGATCCTTCACGCTTCTCATGCTTCCGGGCAACTGCAGCTTATGTAACCGTAATGTTTACCGGGAAACGCTGGCCTCGAACGCTATACAGAAAGGCGTACTTTGTGGTTCTTTTCTTTTTGATGTTGTGCAATGGAGCCGAGAGGGCCGCGCCACTCCTGCAACGACAGACCCTCAAACGGCAGCTGGAAAACGCTATCGCGTTAAAAGGGCTTTGTGTTTCTCGTATATTTCTCGTTTGTTTCTCGTAATTGTGCTTTCTCGTATATTCATATTACGATCCAACGCTATCATTCCTGCAGGTTGTAAGTCGTACTTTACTATTTTTCTGACGCATTCTGATAAAGTCAATTAGTTCAGTTACTACTTTGCGCTATACGGAGGGCCTGCGTGGTTTGGTATGCGTGGTTCGCTATGATTATTCCCGAGACGACGGTCGGCGCGGTACGCCGACGCCGGTTTTCCTGCGACACGCGGCCCTTAACGCTACGCGTTAATAAACGCATTTGGCGATCAAATTTTCTCCGCGTATATGAAGGGCTTATGCAACCTTCACGTCCTTGGAAAAGAGGGAGTAGCAGCACTCGGTGTACTGGCCGCACTTTTCCGGGTCATAGTGGTCATCCTAGATCCCTCGGTAATGGTATTCCTTGTTGAACTAGGCGCCATAGACCTTGATGATCACTCAACTCGCTTACTGCATCAAAGTAGCTATGCAAAAGGTTACAGTAGAGAACCTACGCTATATTAGCTTAAAATGACGAAGCATTTCTTCAAAACTATGGTTTAAAATTGTGGGGAAACAGGCTAATTATTAGAAGAGAAAATCAAGGTCCAAGTTTCATTTTTCTCAATTTTGTACCGAAACTTCAGCGCCGGTGCGTCAGCGAGACGTCACGGATCTCATAATTTTTCCGTATTTCTGACTCAAAATTTATTGCGATAGCAATTATTAGGACACTCCAGCCAAATTTCTACTATCCTCTTCGCCGTGAGGTTCTTCATCAAGTCTTAGTACGATAAGATTGCATCCGCGCACCGTATGATGTAGCTGCGCGTGACCGCGTGCGATGTGAGCCGACAAGGTGAGTGGCTTGATATCGCGCGCGCAAGGGAGGAAGGCGTGGAGGAAGTGTGCCTGCCGTCTTCCATCGCGCTCAATGCAGCAGGAAGGGGGAGGGGGAGGGGGCTGCATTCTACGCCGGGGCCGCGGCTGCGTATGGCGCGGCTGAACGCGGCCGCACGCGCCCTATCTTGCAAGCGGTCTGCGATGGGGACAAAGTCTACGCGCGCCGATGGCTGATGGCTTCGTGTGCCCTTTGTTTTCACAGCTTAGTTTGCTTTGAAGCGAGAGACAGCACGAAGGGCAATTCGGCTCGTTTCTGCTGCCGCGATTGCTCACTGCAGCGTTCTGACATCGTGTGTCCGACGTCATCAAGTGAGATGCGTTCATGTTTGCCTGTGCACGCGTGACACCATGCTTCTTAATCTAGTTAGTGAGCGAATCTCTGTAGGTTTTTACGGTCAATAAAACTAGTCCTTCGTATATATGCATAATAATTTGTTATCTGAATTGCTACTCCGCCTCTCCCGCGAAACTGAGACATTTTTTTAAAGACTACTTGAATCTTAGATTGGCTTAAAGTAGTACGTATGGTTCATTTATAGCGATAGAAATTTAACTAGGCGCAAGCATACGCCGTCAAAATCTATGACGTCACTGCGACCTGGCGCGGGAACTTCAGGGTGGCTTCGCCACAGGTCCTTCATTTTTGCTTCTTTTCTGACTTGCGAAATTTATTTTCGCGGTAAGAGTGCCAATTTGCGTTTTGCATAAGGGTAACTTACTAATACAACTCGGATTAGGTTTGTCCTTAGTTTTTCCTTAGGTAGAATACAATAAACGTTTCACGTAGAATAATATGGACGAGTGGACTAGAGGCAGTCCACTCGTTCGTGAACTCGAAGGAGCCACCCGGGGTCTGCGCTAATGCCGCAGATGGCGAGCAGCCATTAAGGCAGCGAGGGCGCTGCGGCGCTGCCCGAGTGCCACGGCGTGTTGGCGGGCTGCAGTGATAGCTTGGCGTCCGGAATGGTCAGCGAGTTGAAAAGAGCTGGCCGTCCAGTAGGTGCCGTGAGGTCCATTCTGCGTGGAGAATGGACTGCGATAATAAAAGGAAACGATAGTTCTGGCACTGTTACAGCGAATACGAAGCACCGACGATATGTCCCAGGGGTGAGGGCACTCTGCGGATGAAGCGGCAACGTCCAATAAGTCCTGGGAACTTTGTACGCTTAAGCACATATAAATTGCCCTCAGTGCGTCAGTCGACCAAACTGCTCGTTAATAAAATATGTGTAGCTCTTTATGAAGACGCGATTTTCACGAACACGATATATCGCTACGGATTAGAAACTGAACGGGCGTAGCTGATGTATACCATTTGGCATTAAGAAGTTTAAGGAACTTTTGCTATTCGCTGCAGGCGTAGAGCCTTTCTTTATAATTTCTGGGCAGGGTATAAATATATATTATAATAGGATGCTGGGCTGATTATCCGTAGTAGATGCGCGCGATACTTAAACGACAATTAAACCAAACACATCATCTATTAAGATAACTCTGGGTGCCAAGGCAAAGAACTTGCAGTCGATTAAGGGCTGTGATGGGTTGAGGAAAGAAGCAGTTGGATGACACAAGACAAGATGGATTTGGAGATGTCTGGGAGAGCCATTTGCCCTCCTGTGGACGTGAAATGGGCTAATGGTAATCACGATTTCTGCCCCAGAAAACTAATAGAAGCAGCTCATTATTGGAGTAGAGACATTCACATATTACAGCACAGATTCTAAAAATCTGCTAAATTTGCTGTACGCGTACACACTTCAGTAAGCTTGCTTTTTAATTAGTGGATTTACAAATGTTTCATTAGCACATGGATCTTTGTACGGAAAGCCGATGACCTTGCAGTTTTTTTTTTTTCGTTCGCAATGAAGATGCATCGAAACTGATGTAACACTTGTTTGTTTTATCAATTCTGCTTTAGTGTGGCTCCTGATATCCCAGGTTTTCTTCCTCCTTGTACCTTTGCGCCGGAACTCCAGAATAAAGGGACTTAGATTTTGGACGAGGCCTAATGAGCTCTGAAGAATTGATATGCGGCATTTCAGTGTCTCCTGAAATGCTCGAAACGTTCCGTGCCTTTCACGCATTGTCGGCGACAAACGCTGCAGCAATGGTTTGTTGAGCCGCACAGGCATCATACGATGCCTTTGTAAACGGGCAGCGAAAGCCGGCTGGAGTAAGCAATGGACCACGTGATCAAACATAGCGGCGCCGGCGGGAGCGCTGTGAATAGGTCTGTAGAAGAACGACAGCGAAATATATTAGCAAGGTACCGAGGTAAAGCACCGGCGAGTTCATGATAAGTTGTGAAAACCAAGCAGCTTTGTACAATAAGTTTGGGTATCGACGACCGGGTATGTGCGAGCCGTATACAGCTTAGTCATTGCTGCAGGGCAAAAATGACGAAGGAGAGAATAAGAAAACCGTATAGGACAAGCGCTGCGTTACTCTGTCACACGCAGATTTTTCAACGTAAAATTGATTCCTCAGCCGGTTCACTTGTGACTAGAAGCTTCCGTGCTATCGCAGCTGCTGAGGGCAGCAATGCGTTCTATGACCTCCGAGACCCGTTGCCGAAGGGGATGTCAGGCGCCACAGCTCCCGAAGTGCTGCATGAACTTTTGCTTCTGCGACGAAAGCGAAGAGACATACAAGGAGCAGTGTTTCGTGCGTTCCGTATTGGATGCATACAACTGAATTTTGATGCTGCGCAATTTGCGCAAATGTTCGCGCAGTCTTACCAAAGCGATCTATAGGAAGAAGAGTCCGGTGCGATAGAGGAAAGCTTGCGTATTATCACGCGGTTTGTGGCCTAGCCCTTACGGTATGTTGATGCCATTAAATAAGGTATCATAATCACCATCATCATCAAGCCCAAACCTCCAGAGCGTGTTGCGCCTTTCACCTGTCTTAACATTCAACCTTCACTTAGCCTGACTGCTCGCTCGCGTACTAGTCTAACTGTTCGAATATATTTGGTTTATTCTTTTAATTTGTGTGTCTCGTATGTAATTAACATTTTTTTGAGATACCTACTGTTACCCGATTCTTGACCTATACCCCTTAGTGGGTACGAGCCATGACAGAGGTTCATCATCATCATAACTGACGAACAAGAAGGAAGCTACAGTCATGGCGCAGGAACGGCCGAGGATACCTACGAACCTTCCCTGCGATGTGATGGACAATTTGCTGACGCAGGGCGTCCGGTTACTGACGGCAATCAGCTGTTGCATTCTGCTCGTCATCATCACGATCAACCTGAGCCCTCGCTTCCTGGACAGCGGAGGCATCAGGCTGCTTGTCACGCCGCTGCCCGACACTGAGGAGCAGGTGTCCTTCACGCGAGCCATGAACGCCGCGACGAACGCGTTCCTGCTGCTCGGAACGGTCATCACGATGACGGTGCTCATGGTGACGCTCTACTACTACCGCTACTACACCGTCATAGGAGCCTGGATCACCCTCGCCTGCGCCATGATCCTGGTCATGTTGCCCGTCACCTACATCCGCATATTCTTCAAGAAGTACAGCGTGCCGGCTGACATCATATCGGTCGGCTTATTCGTCTACAACTTCATGGCGCTCGGCGTGGTCGTCATTCGGTGGAAGGGCCCGCTCCTGCTGCAGCAGTTCTACCTGATCGTCGAATCTGCCTTCTTGTCGATCTTTCTGCTCAGGCTCCTGCCCGCCTGGACCCTGTGGGTCGTGCTGTGCCTCATACCCATCTGGGACCTGGTCGCCGTGCTGTCCCACGTCGGGCCACTCAGAATCCTCGTTAAGACAATGACTGAGAGGGAAGAGGGTCTACAGGCCGGAATGGTCTTCTCGACTTCCAGCACGGAAAGCGGCTCGGATGCCCGTGGCTTCAATCTGGGGCTCGGCGACTTTGTATTCTACAGCGTCCTGGTGGGCAAGGTGTCGACGTTCGGCGACTGGGCCATTGTGTGCGCTTGCTTCGTCGGCATCCTGGTCGGCGTATGCGCCACGCTGTTCATGTTGGACATCAAGCAGACTGCGCTGCCGGCGCTTCCCGTGTCGATGGCGTTCGGCCTCACTTTCGCCGCCTTCCACAAGGTCATTCAAAACTTTATGAATGAACTTTACGTATCACAAGCGTTCATATGATGCCTCGAATTCCTACACGAGCCGCACAAGACTCCACAAACCGAGCAGAAAAGGTGCGTTATGCTAAATTGAAGAACTGTCATCGCAACGTCCGGCCTGGAGAGAAAGTCAACAAAAGTTAAACAAGTATTTACGTCCTCTATTAAGATTGGTTGAATTGATAATACGAAAGCGCTCAGCACGGCACCGACAAGCGCGGTGTTCGCGCTGTATATTACTTTAGAGAACAAACATGACTTTGGCAATTAAAAATTGGCAACCAGATCTCAACCTGGGATCCCAAATGGTCATAACTACCTTGACTTGTGCCCTTGGAAAAGGTGGAGTAGTAGCACTCTTTGCGGTCACAATGGCTATTGTGTATTTGACACTGGTCGACACTACTTATCACGACGCCATAGACTTGGGGATGGCTGAAAGGGGTGCAGTAATTACATTCAACTCGCATAGCTATCAAAGTTGTACCGCTACTCAAGGTCTAAAACAAAGAAAACAACGCTTATGAATTAGGAGTCTACGTATTTTTCAGATTAGACAAGTGGGGTTTCGAATCGAGGTATTCGATTCGTGAATTTGATATTCGGTTTCTTTAAATATTTGAATATGGTCACTGTTGGGCTACTATTGTTTAATCATTTCTGCCCTTTTCAGAGGAGCTCAAGCATACCATGTCATGATCGTGTCCAAGTGCCAGTTGAAAGGGAACCAGAAACTATGGCGGGGCTACATTTTATTTACTTATTTACGAGGTCGATATCATATTTCAAGTGGCTATCTGTGTATTGAAACAAAAAACTCCTTTCTACTGTCTTCTCTCTCAAGCCTGCTATATTTATATTGTGCGGGCTGGGGGCTTTTATTTTATTAATCTATATACTTCAAAATAAAAAAGTATGTCTTCCCTCTCGCTGCCTTTTCTTTCTTGCATAAAGAATAACATTGTATTGGGTATTCTAGTCGATATTTGAAGTTGGGGTATCTTCGTACCTTCGCATTCGTTTTCAAAATTTTCGCTATGCAAGCACCCATAAGTATTTCGCTTACTGCCCTGCTCGCACTTTTCACGTAGGTCGTTTCGGATCGGCCAATCTGCATTGAAACGATTCTAAAATACGCTGTGCACCCTAAAAAGGAAAGAAAGAGAGCTATTTGACTGGTGTTGCACTCTTCCCAAGAATAGTTGGAACCAATTTTCTCAATAAAAAATGTTGGCAGTACTAGCGGATTTTATACCAGCCATGATTCCCTCTCGCGAATTTGGCTCCAAACAGCAGCGTTGGTACGTCAGACTGATGTCACGTATCTCAAAGTATTTTATGTGTTATTTACTTAACAAAGAAATAGAACAATATGCAGAACAGCTCCAAAGACGACAATGGAAGGAACTATGCACGGAGCTGGATCATTAACTTAGCACGAGCAAGACGTGGAGGTTACTTAAATATCTCCTTAACCCAGAGGAAACAAAACCGGTGCGCAGGCAAAACATGCACAAGATCCTATAGGGGTGTAAAGGAACAGAGCAAGATTTTTTGAAAGAGGTCGAACTCAAATACATATCACAGTCATCGTCGTGCATTCATGCCGAATACAAGGGGGAACAGAACTCCGACCTCGATGAAGAGTTTATCGAAGCAGAAATAACAGCAGTCCTGCACAAACTCAACACCAAATCGGCACCGGGCCCAGACGCCGTTACAAACAAGACACTCAGAAACCTGGACGACGCTTCCATTCGCAAACTAACAGAATATATCAACGAGTGCTGGAAATAAGAAAAGATACCGCAGCAGTGGAAGACGGCACAAGTCATCCCAATACCAAATCCTGGCAAACAACTACAACTCGGGAATCTATGACCCATATCTTTAACTTCCTGCGTGGGCAAACTAATGGAGCATGCCTTCCTCGTGACGCTCACCAACTACATAGAAGACAACGACTTACTCCCAAACACGATGATAGGATTCCGAAGAAACCTGTCTACACAAGACACCATGCTGCAACTGAATCACCAATAGACGAGCCTGGGCGATCGACGCGAGCCATCCTCGGGCTAGATCTCAAGAAGGCATTCGACAATGTGGCACACCAAACTATACTGCACCAAATCAGCAACCTTGGCTTGAGCGAGCGGACGTACAACTATACACGAAACTTCATAACGGATAGCGAGGCAAAAATCACGGTAGGAGGTCTGACGTCCGAGAAAGTGCCTATTGGCAGTGCAGGCACACCGCAGGCATCGGTTATATCACATATGCTCTTTAACCTGGCTCTGACTGGTCTTCCTAGCAAATTACAAAGAATCGAAGGACTTAACCACACAATCTATGCAGACGATATCACGCTATGAATAAATGATGGCAGTTCAACAGAGATCGATCAACAGAGACTACAAGAAGCTGTTGAAACAGTCGAGAAATACCTGGAAGGCACCGGTCTAACATGCTCGGCCGAAAAATCTGAGTTGTTGCTGTACAGACCAACGCTAAAGGGGAGACCTCCCAAGAACTACAACACAAACACCTACAAAGACATACAACTCATGACCCAAGATGGACAACCCATACCCAAATCCGAGAAGATAAGGGTGTTGGGAATGATCATTGAAGCCAAGGGCACCAACGGAGAAACTATTCGCAGAATCGAAGCCAAAGTTTCTCATACGATGCGATTGATCAAGAGAACAGGCACGAGGGAATGAAAGAAGCAAGTGTCATGAGAATCATACAGGAGTTCGTCATAAGTCAGATCACTTATGTGGCGGCATACCACAGGTGGGGCGCTGCAGAAAAGAAGAAGCTAGACTGCCTGACTAGGAAGGTATATAAACAAGCGATTGGAATCAGGCTAAGCACGAACACGGCGAAACTCCTAGAGCTGGGGCTGCACAACACGCTAGAGGAGCTAACAGAAGCGCAACGTATGTCGCAATACGAACGCCTCTCCAAGACGACGGCGGGCAGACACATCCTAGATAAATTAGCGATCCGCCACCACACATAACACGGGGACAAACGGGTAATACCCAAGAAAATAAGGGCCAAACTCACTGTACCTCCCTTACGCAAGAATATGCATCCTGTGCACCACGAGGGCAGGAGAAAAATCAGGGCAAAGAACATGACGAAGAACTACGGAAGGAAAAAGGACGCGGTCTTTGTAGACGCTGCACGTTACAAACACAAATGCAGCTTTGTCGCAGCAGTACTTAACCACAACAGACAATGCTGCACAAGCTTGACTATAAACACGACACGCATCGAAACGGCGGAGGAAGCGGCTATAGCGTTAGTCATAGCCCAAATCAACGCATACTATATAATCAGCGATTCCCCGACGGCAGTGCGCAACTTCGCGAACGGCCCGATCTCAGCTGAGTTGCTAAACATACTCATAAAAGGCAAACCAACAAGGAAATACAGGTGCGTCCAAACCCTATGGATACCAGCCCACACCACCGACTCAACGGGAGAGGACAACCCTAACGCGGCGGCACACAACGTAGCTCGAGGACTGACTTTCCGAGCTGCGATGAACGTAGACCCCTCGACAGGGCCCTCCGAAGTATGGCAATGGGAAGACATATTGACCAGGTTGAGGGACATCACCAACCATTACAAGATGCAAAGACGCACTTAGCCTCCACCCCATCCACAACTCACTCGATCGCAAGCTGTCCAGTGGCGACAACTACAAACCAAATCCTACAAGAGCCCGACACTAATGCACGCTATTTATCCAGAAATATACACAACAGATAGATGCAAAGTGTGTGGCATCAGAGCCGCGCTACAACACATGCTATGGGAATGCCAGGAACTAATACAGGACAATGCCAGCGCAGCCTCCATCGACAGCCTCCGCGCGCTATGGCAGGCCGTGCTGCTCAGCTCGAACCTGGAAGACCAACTCTGGGCAGTCCAGCGGGCCAAGGAAACCGCCGAGAGGCAAGAACTCTTGGCCGTAACCTCGGCGAGTGCTTCAGCCCACTAACTCGCCGGACGCGAATCGTTGCGATTCTAAATAAAGTTTTCTCACTCTCACTCACTTATTTTCAAAGTGTCCGTGGGCTGCTTCTGCGCGGACAGGGATGAATTCTAGTTTTCTTAGACGCTTGCTTATACGTAAACGTAACCCGCCGTGGTTGCTCAGTGGCTATGGTGTTGGGCTGCTGAGCACGAGGTCGCGGGATCGAATCCCGGCCACGGCGGCCGCATTTCGATGGGGGCGAAATGCGAAAACACCCGTGTGCTTAGATTTAGGTGCACGTTAAAGAACCCCAGGTGGTCAAAATTTCCGGAGTCCTCCACTACGGCGTGCCTCATAATCAGAAAGTGGTTTTGGCACGTAAAACCCCAAATATTATTAGGTAAACGTTAAAGCAGTCCATCAACGCAAACGTTATCAAAATGATTGACGTCATGACTATACTGTTCGACCGCCTTAAGGTGACGCGGCCGCTTGTCGTTATTGTGACCCATTTTTGCTTACGAAGGCTCCGCGCTTGCGGTAACGTCGTTTTTGTGTTCCACACGCATATTTTACGGTTGCAGCCCGAATTGGTATTTTTATAGCGAAGCTGAGAAATGCTTGAAAACGTTATATGACGGTTTTCCGGGCATTCCCTAAAAAACTAGATCACTCACAAAGTTTATACTTCAAGAAACTGTGGGAAAGGTTAGGGACATTTAGTAAAGCAATGAAGGGGGCTAGTTGGTGAACGTTCATGGTTATATTGCGCTCAGTTTTACAAACACGATATTAAGGAAGGACAGGACGTGGACGGACGAAGCGCAAACTACCAACTGTTTGATACTGTTAAAGAACGCGCTTATATACAAGGAGATATGGTGCGGGGGGGGGGGCTACATATAAAAAGATATGACAAGGTGACGACATGTGATTATAGTTTGGGTCAGGCATACATCCTTCACATGCACCCGTTCGCCCTGGCGAACTCGACCTCAGCTTTGATAAGCGCGATGGACGGAGTGCTTACGCACGTCTCTTTTTCTTTAGCTATCGCAAGCGCCTCCCATATTTCTCGCTCCGTTTTTGTTTTTGACTGCGGGAAAGTATACATTGGGCAAACTGGACGTTGTCTAAACGATAGGTTACGGGAGCACAAATACACGTGCCAGCTTCTGACAGCACCTAGCAACTTGGCCGCACATTGCAAACAGTGCAAATGCTCCCCGCTAATAGAAAGCACCACAGTCATCGGAACATCAAAAACAATAACGGAGCGAGAAATATGGGAGGCGCTTGCGATAGCTAAAGAAAAAGAGACGTGCGTAAGCACTCCGTCCATCGCGCTTATCAAAGCTGAGGTCGAGTTCGCCAGGGCGAACGGATGCATGTGAAGGATGTATGCCTGACCCAAACTATAATCACATGTCGTCACCTTGTCATATATTTTTATATGTAGCCCCCCCCCCCCCCCGCACCATATCTCCTTGTATATAAGCGCGTTCTTTAACAGTATCAAACAGTTGGTAGTTTGCGCTTCGTCCGTCCACGTCCTGTCCTTCCTTAATATCGTGTTTGTAAAACTGAGCGCAATATAACCATGAAAGGTTAGGGACGATTTCCGGAAAATTTTTAAGTCTGTGCCAGATAGGGGTTTCATGAAAACTGCTAAGCCCTTTTTCGGCGCGTTTGAGGTGGTATATGAAATGCTTAAAAAGCTTTCGCACTACCCTGGAAGAACCAAAAAGGCACAGATTTCATATTTAGAGGAAACTGGGACCGTTCTATCCAGAACTAAAAGTTTGGAGTGTGTATGTTAGTTCTGTGCTTTGAAAATAATTGCTGAATACTTTTTTTCTTGTTGCAGTTCAAGGCCTCTGAATTTTAACATAGATGTTTTCATACGCTGCATGTGTCCTCGCTTGCCTGGTTAACGCAATAAGGAAAAAAGAAAAAGTAACGCGCAGCTTCCAAGCTCGAAGTTCCGGATTGACCAATAATGCTAATCGCATTACTGTCGAAAGTGACCTTGAGATGACATCTACCGTATTTTTTTTTCTCCAGAGCACCATGAAGAATTTACTGCCAGAGATCCCCCCCCCCCCCCCAAGGACAAGTTCCATTACCGGTATCCGCGAGGCGAGATGAGCTCCACCATCCCTGCCTAATACCACTAGCGTGCAAAAGCGCTCTCAGGCTGTCGCATTCGAATCTTTATACTACGGCCATGTTTGACCGGAATTTACGATAATGCACAATTTTGAAATGTGCCGCACACTATGTACTAAGTATAATGCATCCTGTTTTACATATTTCTCAGAACGCGCTCCTGGGCCAAGGCGGATGATGTGAAGTTGAATCAATTTCAGATCTGAATCAGTGCAGTATCGCTGTGGCGTACAGTTGCGAAGGCGCCATAAGGAACTTTGGTCTTCCGTACTCGTTGCAGTGACCTTAGCACTTCAAAAGCACTCTCCGCGAGGTGTATAGCACTCGGTGTAGGCACTGTGACGGTGTAGCGGACTTAGTCCACATGGTTTGGACTTGTCCTAGCTTTTACGAGCCAGATATATGTAGATAATCCCGGGAGTCCTTGCTACTCAACCAAGGAGAAGATGCTCAACGACATGTCATCGACCTCGCCCTGACCGCCGCCGCGTCCCAAGAGATCCCGGCCGACGGTTAGGGAGGATGATTGGGGGGTCCAAGCTAAAGCCTCCACCCCTGTCATCTATTTGACGGGTGCGAATAACCTCACTTCTGTCTGTCTCTCTCACTCACACAACACACAAAAACGCGGGGAGTGCTGGTATTGGACTTGTACTGATTATAACCGCTGTTGTAACTGTGGGGTTGGGACCTCTGCCAGGCCTTCGCGCCTTTAGACCCAGTCTCCCCTCGCACGGACGAGAAATAAAGTTGACTCAGAAACAAGGGCGAGTTTTCATGCACTCCAGGAAGGCCTTCTCTACAACATTGAAGAAAAGTCCAGAAAACAATTAAATTGAAAGAGATATTTTCAGTATTGGAAGACTTGGTGTTTTGAGAAGCTGCCACAGTGTTACTCAACTTCCGAGCAGCCAGGAAGCAGCCCGTTTCGCATATTTTTCTGTGTTTCGGCACCGATCATTTGCAAAAGAAGAAAGATGCCTAATTAGTGTCCGTATTCCTCACCAATCAAACTACGCGATCACAGTAAACAGGGGGCTGTAATAACCGAACTAAACTCATGGTCAGGTGGTCAGCCATGCTTATTCTTTCACGAGAAGGTTAAAGGTAGGAAAGAACACGAGGTCTATGTAACTATGCGCGTAGTGCGCGTCGACGGTCGCGCCACTGGTGGCGGCCTTGCTAAGTGCACTCGGGAAAGGAGGCAGCTGTCCGCCGTATTTTTGCTGCGTTGTTGCTCGCAGTTCTTTGTTTTATTGAAGTTTTCGGAGAGAAATAAGCACCACCCATCGCATGCGCATGGTGGCCAAAGCTTCAAGGCATGTCGAAGGAAAACCTTTGCGTGGTGGATCAAGTGCTGAAATACACGCAAAAGCTTGCCGGCGGCATTGCCCTAATCATTCCCCTGCCTACTACTGCATAGTCTACAACTGCAGCCAGAGGGTACTTTCGAAAGTGACAGTTAGGTGGTCATCATGGGCACCTCTATGGGCGATGCACTAAGTGCGTAGCAAGGAACTGTTGTACTGCTTCTGTGGCTGAAAAAAGTCACGCGTGCGTTATGACCGCGAATCTCACGAACAGTAATAATGTGATGCGCACGATGAACTTACGTAGGACCAGGCAGTGTTCATGGTACGCGAACTTATAGCAAGCGACATTTATTTCCTTGCACATTTACTCGCAGATGTCTAGGTGTTAGTGACGATCACGGCAAAATGAGGAGCTTTTTCTGCCGCTTGTGTGAACGGTCACAATATACCCTCAGCGCCTGGTACAGCCACAGGCAACAGATGACACGCATTACTGTTACAGTACTGTTATGCTGTGCATTCGAAATTGCCCGTTTGGGAATTTTAATTACAACTAAATATTTTTATTCTGTTGCAGATTAGAATCAGCACAGCTACTCACTTTTTACCCCGCGCGCATATGAGCACTGTATGCTGATCTCAAGTGCCCAAGTATGATCTCAAGTATATCTATGACGTCAATTTTCTGCAGCTGTAGCCTTGTTGGGTTCATGTACCTATATCTATACCCGCCCCCGCGCGCGGCGTTCACGTAAGGTCCGACTACAACGTAATATTATTAGCAGAAATTAATAAAACTTTTATTCCCGGTCGAAGTATGCAAAAGGCATCAATGCTTGCTCAGCAAAACAAGAAAGCGAGACTTTTTGTCGTTTGCGATTTGACTCCGAAACAAGAAACGTATTCAGGTTCTGAATTTTTTATTGAACGATTATTAAAACGGTAAAAAAAATGGTCACGTTGGCTGGGCGTAAAAAGCGCGACAACGTCTATGTACATGGAAGCAGGGCAGTGAAGGCTGCGGAACACCCGTTGCACTCTGCTGCGACTTCGATGACTCCGGAGTCTGGGCAGTTCCCGACGTCTCGACTCAACACGAATCGTGTTTCTTTCGTGCCTGGTCGCACATAACGCGCCGGCACTGCAGTTTGAAGCCGAAACCGCTTCTTGAAGGCAACACATTCACGCGACGTACGAAACTGCCGATTCATTTCGAGGACGGAGCGTTACGTGGCCCTGCGCGCTGAATCCCACCGCAATCCGCTTGTCTGCGAAAGTCTTACGCTCTGCGTTGAGCCACGCCACTCTCGCTCCGCGGAATTATTCAGCGATTTTCCACGTGGTGCGAGTCCACCTTAATCGACGTCACTCTGCAAGGGACGGTGCGGTTGCACACGCTAGGGGTAGTTCTTCGTGGTCGTCTCCGAGGATCGAATGCCTTCGTTCTTGAGTCGCTGGATCATTGGCCCGTAGATCTCTTGCGCGAACGGAAGCACCATGCCCTTGGCTTGGATCTCGCCTGCGAAGGAGTGTCGCGTGGTATGGTCAGCGCAGTGCGCAGGAACGTTGTGGTCAGACATGCAGTTACTAATGGACCTGTGCTGTGCCTACAGAGCAGGACTGAAAACGATCAGTACGGTGCCTATCTACAGGCAGATTATTTTTAAGTTTTATGGAATTTTAAAAAAAATCGCCTCTTGTAGATAGCTTACTTCTTAGCCTCTTCGAATAATCCATCCCAAGGACTACATCACTAACACGAGAGCTCGAATCACATCATTAATTAATTAACAATATGCGCTAACTAATTTCCTAATTTACGGCACGTATTGCAATTTACGAATTGTAGCTGGTGGGTTTGCAAGACGTATCCACTTCACATGAACTTTCAGGATGACACCAGTTTCGAGACATTTTCCAAAGTGAGTGCTCCAATACATGAAAAAGCGTTTTGATAACAAAGTAAGTGGAACAACAGTGCATATTTAGGGCAAGTTTGAAGGCGCATATCTCCAAACTGGCGCCATTTTGGAAATTCATTCAAATTGGATACGCCTTACAAGTTCACCGGGTACAATTCGTAAATTGCAATATGTGCCGTAAAGTAACTAAGTAAAAAAATATTCACCGACATTACCATACTCCCTAATGCGAAATTATGGCGCAGCTGTATGCGTGTTTTCATTTCGCGGTATATTGGTTGGCGCGGACAACCTGTCTTGTGCGACACTTTGCAAACGGAGCTAACTGTGGCGCGACTGTCTCGCTAATCGGGAGATTGCGAGAGCTGGCGCGTGGGCGATGCGTGGGCGCAACTCACAGCAGCCGCCGCAGACAGACCTCCGCTCATGCAGCGCTTTGTTTCTATACAGACGACGCACGCTACTCTGGCGTCATCTCATAGCCGTCGTCGCCGTTGAGCACGTCTTACACGGCACTAAGTTATTTTTCTCACGCTTTCGCAGCACCCTCCTCCGCTTTCCGCCTCATGGTTCCACTACACCTCCTCCTTCGTTTTCCTCCTCGTGCTCTTTCGCTATCGACGTCTTTCATCTCCCACTGCGCTCCGCGTTCGCTTTCATCCTTCGCTGCTGCTCGTTCGCTCGTTACTAGGGGCAGCAACGACCCTCGTCCCAGGAACGGGTGCTGTAGAGCGGCGCTCTAAAAATAATTAGTGGATTTGTTAATTAGTTGAATATGTGATTCGATTTCTCCTGCAAGTAATGTCCGCCTCTCGATAATCCACCTCAAGGAATAGAATTGTGTGACCTGCAACAGGCTATTTTTTTTTTAATTTCATAGAACTTAGAATGATCACCCTGTAGTCAGGATGCACTTCGGAACCATGAGATTAGGGCACACACTTTGTACGGACACCCAAATGCTGTAGTTTATCTCTCTCAGTACACGAGTTCAGAGAGCATGTTAACTACGTATCTCTTGGAACGTGTGCTTTGGCATATGTTCAACATACGCAGTACGGTCGGCAAGACGAAAGAAGGGACGACGCATGCGCAAAACAACTACGCCTCTTAGATAGCAAGCCTGTATACTCTGCTCAATGACGTCAAACAACTTGAACCGAAATTTCCATTGCCAAAGCCCGACGTGACGAAAGTGGTGACGTGAAAATCTACGCGGATTATTCGGGAGCATCCCCATTAGATTAGTGGGACCGGCTTATGGGGCGAGTCAGCACTACAGTAGCACTACGCTTCGCTAACTGCTACTGACAACCTTGCTCACCCTGCAAAATCATCTTGGCAGCAATGGCAGCCGGGTAGCCGACGGTCTTCGCCATCGCAGAGTAGCCGTTGGGGTCTCCGTAGGTGACCATGTCGACGTGCCTCATTTCCTGCACAACAGTCACGTTAGCGGTATAAATTTCACAAGCTTTAATTTTACAGACTTCACAACACTTAAATAAAGGTTGAAATAGTTCGAAGATGTTATCAACTGGACGTATGCTACTTTGATAGTATAACGCGGCTGAGGCAGATTGCCATCTTAGATGCGCGATAAGCAACAGCAACGTTAAATATACGTGCATAAAAGAGACGGTGGCGTCTGAGCAGTCCTGACGCTACGACCAGACTGAATAAAATGCCGTGGAAAGCGAGCTTTTATCTGTAATCGCGTAGCACGTGCTATTCGAAGAAAATTAAGGTAGCCCGTCACATAACGGACAATGCATACACATTGCTCTAAGGATATCGTTCACCTTTCCGTCCACATTATCCTTCGCTGAAGTATTGTAATCAGCGTTCATTCGCTGCGATGACGCTGTAGCGCAGAGAAACTTGCCTTCTTTTCATCGTGCCACTGGATCCCGATGTCGTGCCTCATTATGACTATATCCCGCTCGCCAGGTTCTGCGACAGACGGACAGACAGACTTGAAACACTTCAAGCGGGTGCGCTCACATACAACCAATACACCACACGGAACCACAGACGTCCGTTCTTACCGTATGCAAGCCTGTTGGACAGGTGGAAGATGAGCGTGTCCAGGGGCGTGTTTTTCTTCTCGACCGGTATGTCATCGAGGAGGCCCAGACTGTAAATTGCGTTTAGCACAGGATGCGGCATCACTTAAATATTAAAGCTGTCAGTCAAAGCTGCCAAGTACTTTGAGCTTTAAACATCACCCCCATCCTCGCCTTTAACACTTTCAGGAGTTTGCACATTCCCTCCATCATTCTCCGACATAACATTTGGCATCAGATTAAATGCAGTAGTTACAATTCTCTTTTTGGTTCAGCAGTCAAATCTGGCCACTGTCCGCGAATACAGAATCACACGTAATTAGGTCAGCACGATGCTATTCTCAAATACAAAGTAGTGCTCTTGAAGCCGTTGTAGCGATACAATAGGGTGAACTCAGTTCACAATGGCAACAAAAAACGTCGTTAGACAAGGATAGCAGGTAACAGAGCTCCTTGAGTGCTTGTCCCTACAAAACCAACTTGGGCGTGCTTAGCTAGTATGACGTCACTAGACGCATGGTAACAGGAGCACGGAAGAACGAACACAGATGGCGAACTTACTCTTCAATGGCTTTCGTCCTGAACTCGCACTTGTCCACCCGGTCGTAGATGAGATTCTTGATGTTGGAGGTGAGGAGATTGTCCGGTTGGCCCATCAGCGTCGTCATGAACAGGCGCTGTGCAAAAGAAATATAAGTACTGAATAACCATGGCAAGTGCATAAGGTAGCAAATCAGTGCACAAAAGAGTGACATACAAGCCTGAATATCAAGCGACAACTAAACGGTGAGTGTGCAATCGCACGGATGTAGTGCTACTTGGCAAAAATTCGACGCATACCCAGGTGATCTCCGGTCCCCTCGGGTGCAGGCTGGGGTGAGGCTCGGTACCTAGAAGTCCGAGAAGCTGAAGCCCTTTCATGGCGCTTGAGAATCCCTGGGAGAAAGACCGCGATACATTAGCTTAAGTAAATATTAATCGATCAATTGACTGTCGCTGTGCGCACTTACACGCATGGCACAGTTCGTGAAAACCATTCGAAAATATAATTTCAGATGGCTGCACCAGTTTCAGTTGCACGAAGCAGCTTCTTGCGACCTCACCGAACGAGGGAACAAGTTGCAGATGTTACTTGTTAATCTTAAGAAGCGTCGCCTTTCGGGTCTGACATAACATGTTACAGTTTTCGTACGCTTTCTGCGCCGACATACAACTGTCGATGAAACGATTTTGACGTTGACCTGCGCGACACCATTCCAATGGACGTGCAAGTTCAGGGCCTCGTGCGAGCCCAGAGTTTGCCACATGTATAGTGGCGTTCTTGCTAATGACCTCGCGCATCGCTACTGCATCAGCACTCCTCACCTTGTATCTGAGCGTACCGCGAAGGACGGTGTGGGCGTTGTTGATACCGTAGGTGTTCTTGTAGACAAGCGAGTCTCTGTTCGGGTATCCCTCAAGGTTGAAGCCCGGCAGGAAGGGAACGCGCTGGGCGCTGTCCAGCAGACTACCGGGAGCTATTTCCACCTCCTGCACGGAAACAAGCGTTGCGTTGGCCATAAGTGCGTTGACGCCGTCGCGAGAACTGAGATGTTTGACTGCGTGGCGAAACTCGCCGACAGGCTTGCCGAATGTAAGAGTGTGCTTGTCACGGTGCAGCAAGCCCAGGCCGAGAGCGTCTGAGCTTACTCAGAAGATGCTGCTAGGCAAGATTTCTATGGACACGATCTTATATACGATGCAATAAACGTGGCGCCCATACGGAATACATTCGAAAGGTTACCGCTGCACCTGGCTGAGATCCACCCCTATTCCAGGCTCAACATTCATGCAGGTAGAGTCTGGATTTAATCCCGAATCCTGCGTCTGCAATGCGGGACATGTCGAAAAGTCGGCTTGAATTGCGGTCGCTTACCTTGCCGTTTTCGAGATATCGAGCCGGTCCCATGCAATTGACAAAGGCGCTTCGTGGATTCCAGCTGTGACGAGTAAGAAGAGGACATAATTAGGATCAGACATTGTCATTTACGTTTATTTTTACTACTTCCTAAGCGTGTGCGAATATTTGAATTTTCGGATACGTATCGTACACTTTCTTTTCGAATTGAGGAATGTGGTTCAAGGGACTGCTGTCCAATTTCACAATTTCCTACTATGACCAAACGAACAGTTGCACTGCCGCTATCGGAGCTGGCCGGTGGTAAAAAAAAAAAAATTAGGCACATATAGGGTCCATCGGCATGGTTCGAGCACCCGTTGTATACGCGGTGCTGACATTTTGTTGAATGAACATTGTGTTCATTGAAAGGCTATTCAACCAGACTTCCAAACGGCGTGGCGCCTGTTAAAAAAAAAGGACTTTGTACAATAATTTCTACCCCCCCCCCTGCCGCACCCGCCGCCCTCCTAGTTTTTTTTTCTTGCTTAATGTCATACGAGAAATATCTAGTGTTGCGCCCGATACTCGAAGCCAGCATATTTCACTATTTGAACATGCTCACGTGCTACTTATTCCCCCCTTACTTGGTGTGACGATGAAAAATATGTCAGCAACGGTTTTATCTGATCTTGTTCGGTTTTTGACAACTCAGCGTATATAGCTTAAACTTACGGACATTCCATAAAGGAGACATCAGGATATTAAGCGCACGCAAAGTTTCTTTTGACGACGCCCACCTGATCTTGTATCGAAGCGGGTTGTTGGCGTGTTCCGGGGCCGGCAGCCCACCACAGTAGGACACGAAGGATAAGACCTGCAGAAACGACAATGCATCGTCAACGCAATCCGAGCCATAAGCTACGTTTACATGAACTCGACACAGGCGGGCCGAGTTGGCTTGTACGGCTGTAAACTGCTCGTCGGGGTCACATGAACGCCAGCGGATCGCGCCGAGCGAGAGTTCTGTCACCCCGTCACCAGAGGATGGGTAGGTCTTTGAAACTCGCTTAGCGGACGCATGTAAAGGCGGTCGGGTCAGTCTGGGTCAGCTAATTTCCAACTCGACCCGTTCGCGTCGAGTGCGTGTAACCGAAGCCACATCCTCGGTGTACAATGACTGGTCTGGTGCCTAACAACACACGAAGAACGTGTACGGCGTCGACCTACCTTGCCGCCCTTTCTGCGTACTTCGTCGAAGCACTCCATGGCCAGAAGGTGGTCGATGCCAGGGTCGAGGCCGACTTCGTTCATAACCGTGATGTTCGCGTCAGCGGCTCTGAAAGTATGGTCACAGGAAATAATCTTTATGAACATCACTTCGCTGGCACAATTCTCAGGCAAGTAGCTGCCCAGACCCGAGAGAAAATTAAGTAAACGGCACTTACGCGCTGTGCAGTTCTTTCATCTCCGGGGTGAGGTAGCTGGCGGTCACCATGTTTGTCTTGTGTGCGATGCAGTATTGGGCTATCGTCGGGTGTAGCGGGTAAGGCAGCAAGCTGTTAAAACAAGTACAGTTTCACAGTTCCGCACTTTTTGTGCAAGATCTCGCGAATGCCACAGTAAAAACACAACACTGAGATACCTTTATGATCTGACTAAAAAACACTGTCAGTCCACATCGTCAAGCAATGTTAACCGACTATAGGTGCGTAAAGCAATCACAGGAAATGCATATTTGCGATTACAGTCCCCCTATTGCTGTCTTCCACATGTTGCGGAAGAAATTTAGAACGTAGCTTTACAAGCTGATGCAATTGACAGGACAGGCACTGTACACAAGAAAATGCTGTACAGTTTTAATACGGAGCTCGGCTAGTTCACTGCTTCCATTGCATGAAATATTTAAAACCATAAAGACGGAACATCGAATCGACAGGACGGGCTGAGGATGGCAGTCGTGTTGCACGAATGAATGAATTTTGCCGCATTACGTTCGAAAACCACGAATTCATAATGAGGCACATCGTAGCGGGGGACTCCGGATTAATTTTGACCACCAGGGTATCTTTAACGTGCCTCCATATACGAGGCACTGGCGATTTTGCATTTCGTCCCCGTTGAAATGCGGCCGCCGCAGCCGGGATTTAATCCCGCGACCTCGTGCTTAGAAGCGCAACACCATAGCCGCTAAGCCACCGCGGTTGGTGGCAGCCGAGTTCAGCTGCTATAGAAAACAGACAAATGAATAACAGCACCGACGATTCTACTTTATATAGAAATAAAAAAATATCGCAGTTCCGCCGGAAAGGAGCACCGATACCGATAGCAAATTAGCAGATAGCTGTACGAATAAGGATAGTTTTATCGACCGTATAAACTTGTAAACATTCGCTTACTAACTAAATTAACAGTGATAGAATGTGTAAGCGCGACTCAACGAGGACGTAGAAAGAAACAGCACACGGAGACAACGCTGCCTTTGCGTGTCTGCTTCTTTTTAAGTCCTTGTTCAGTCGCGCTTACATATTCTATCATGGATTCAAACCAACTAGCCCGTCATTGTTTTAACCAAATTAACCAGCATGGGGTCATGCGCGAACAGGCGAACATGAACACACATCGCTCGATGAACGCGGAAACAGTGTGCAAACGCTGGAATTACAAATCGCGGCAGGAGCCGCGAGCCATTTGACCTCCGTGTAACTGTTCTTCAACACGTACGATACGTCAAAAGCACAGCGCATACGAAGCTGCCGGCACTACGCGCACTCTGCAAACATCGCACATCGCTGTAAAGGTGAGTCCCGCATGGGCGTGCACTTTAGCCACGTCGCAGACCGCTTTCATGACACGAGCGCCAGCAGCGCATCCCTACGCCGTACACCAAAAGCGTCTACTACGGCGTCCGCGCTTCGCGTGGCCAATGCCGTAGTAGACGCCGCGGTTGCCTCCACTCTGTACGGAGCGGCAGGCGAGGAGGACATCGATGCACCCGGGCAGCTGTCGCAGAAGAAAGCCCCTTCTCCCACGCCTCACCCCCTGCCATGTGCGTTACAGGATCGGGCACGCATCCGGGTCACGTTCCTTGCTCGCGCACGCAAGATTGAACGCCGGCTCACCCTCACACGCCTTCACTCGTATGGAACCTCACGGCGACGGCAGAAATGCGCCTGGAGTGTCCATATAATTTCCATCACAATAAAAAATATCGGAGCGAAGGACTTAAGCTCGCAAGGTAGAATAATTTTATGGAAACTGCGGCAACCTCAGCGCACTCACGTTTGCACAGTCCTCCGGAAAACACTCATTTCAATTTCCTAAACAGCAACCTCACCGGAAATGACAACGGGCCGCCTGGTATGGCGGCTGAAAAAGAACTGCTGTCCGAAAGCCTGCGCACATGCGGCAGCTGCGGACACAGCCTGGGTGCGTGGTGTACCTGACCACTAAATCGGCGTCCTTGATGAGGTTCTGTATCGCGTCCGGAGTCTTAGTCACGTCGACGACCACGGACTCTGTGTTCGGTGACTTGATGGCCAAAGCCTCGCCTTCCTTCTGGAATGCCGTTCCTGAAAGAGCACAAGGGGGCAGTGGAAAGGAGAATCATTTGATCGGGTATGCCACATTCAGTCCTTGAGGTTGGTGAAAACGAAATTTATTTGAAGGAAGGCGCATGCCGGGCTAAGATAAAACCCCGCTGCTCTACACTGAGAGGAAGAGAAGAAAGACGACGGGCGACAAGAACAGAAGGTAGAAAAAACATACAAGATTCGCATCCGGAGAGGCTTAAACCACAACCGGGAATTTAAACCTGCATTGCTCAAGTTCACTAAACCCACAAATGACTCTTGGCTGATGCAAAGTCCGACTAAGGGCTTAAAGGAAGTTAGCCTCAGCCAATAATATCCTGCTAATTAATGTCGTTGAAAGGGCCGATGCATTAACATTCGCACGTACGTTCATTGGAGCATACAAATATGCGCTCGACTGTTTTGGACCGTTCACACAAATGTTTCGCGAGTCTGCGCGCCTGACGGCGACTAGTAGGTATGGTATGTAGAAATGGCGTATAAAGGCAACACCCAAGTTTAACCTGTGCAAGAAGCTCGCATGACTACGCTGGATGCAGCACAGAAAACAAACTCAATCTTGTAGCCATTCACGCAGTCTTGGCTGCTTGAACAACCGCTGGAAGCCTAAAAGCAGCAATCCCGGATGCATTCTCTGAGCCTTCCGCTATGTCCTCAAAGGACAACCCTCGTCCAACCATTTTTTTTCCCTTTCGGCCCGGTGCCTTAACTCCGAAATAGCAGGGCCTGCCTCTGTTTTGGGCCTTGCCAGGGCCCCATTCAGTGTAACTTCGAGAGCCGATAGATCAAACTTAATACGCACCAAGCATAGCGCTGAGAATACCCCGGTCATGTTGGGCTCGGGAGTAGCGATATGTATGTTTCTCTGAAAAGTGACAGCGAACGATTGCTTTGTACCACAACTACGCCAAAGCATGAGCGACGTTTTATTGCAGGGAGGTGCACAACCAGTTACCAGGCAAGCTTTTGCGTTGGCCTCTGTATTAAGCGACTCGACTGAGGAGGTCACTGTGTTTTAATGACACTGCGCGGCGATTATCGAGCAACAATGTTCTTGCCAGGCGGCCTCGGTGCCAACTAAAAAGCTCTTGAGCGAGCGTGTTTCAAGCAGCATGCACCCCCCTCAAGAAGTGCCAAGGAACGTAATGAAGCGCCGTGTCTGCGTTCGAGCTGTGTTCCCCTCGGAGGAGCCGAGGCCCGACTTGGAATCGAGGCCCGTATGAGAATACCGGAATAAGTGTACGGCACATATTCGTCACCAGACCCTTCACACATGTTTAACACTAACCAACCAACTTGTTTTACATGTTGGAAAGCGTTGCTTCAGCGTCTTTCACGGGCTTTGTAGCGCGGAGTTCGTGCTGTGGAAGCATGACTAGACGTCATGGCTGCAATGACCAGCCCTCGTAACGTATAGAAGCGTCTTGCATAGGTCAATGGGCACCAGTCTATTGTAATTGTAATGAAACTCGTGCTGCTGTTATCACACAGTCCAATCAGCAATGAAGATAAATTAATGAATGAGCTTCTACCAAACATGCAGACTCGTATTTATTTGCCATTGTAGCAATGAAGCCATGCAAGATTCTGTTAACCAGCTACGCATCGGCGCCGTATTCGCCGCACGTTCATTTTTGTTCGAGGTATTTTCCCGACGCAGCAGTGCCTTCCGGCTTCATCTAACACATACTTCGTGTCCGACATCTGTACTCCGTTTCAAATTGTAGTATACAACGGTAAGGCTAGAGCGAGAGGTCCTAGGGAGACTTCTCATCGCTCGCATTACAAAAAAAAAAAAAAAAAAAATAGGGAGTGCGTCACGTACGAAAGATGTACCTCGTGTAAATCGAAGGAACGTGTTAAGTCGAATAATATGTTACAAAATGTCACATAATTATTACGTACATGTGCCGCAGATACTAACCTAGTTACCACCGAACCAGCGGACTGGCGTGTTCCTGCGGCCGTAGTGCACTGCTTGCGTTCGCGACCAAAACATAGCACGCCACGTGCCGGAAGCGTAAAGGTGGACTAATAATACGCGATTTGACGTAGCCTGACGTACGAAAGTTGTAGTTTTTAATACAGTCGAACCCGGATATATCGAACCCACATATAACGAATTATTGTGTACATCGAGCAAATCTCCTTGAAAATTTTCGTTAAAAATGTTTATGTTATATATCGAACTTTTGCGATTCCATTCAGATTCAATATATCGGTGTTCGACTGATTATAAAGTAGTGATTCGATTCTGTAGAAGGAGTCGCAGAGCGAGAAACTGCAAGGCGAGAAGCACGGAGTGAGACTTCTACGTGAGCGCGCTGCTTTCGTACCTTCCGAAACATTTACCCTGTTAGTCTGGTGTCCTAGAATTACACTGAGGTGTGGTTGCGGTGGTCATGTTTCTAGCGTCTGCTTTCATCTACAGAAAGGTAGAAAGATGGGCGAGTTCGGAAGGACGCATACCTATGAATCAACGCGAAATCAACGGGATACAGAGGTAGAAGGACACAGCATGAGCGCTCTCTAACGACTGAAATTTATTGAACAAAACGCTTTCAGCACATTACAGATCATGCGAGTGCTAACCTTTCTTCGAAAAAAAGGAAAACGGACATCACTGATCCCAAAAACAGAAGGGCTGGTGATCTTGCTGAAGCCTTCCATATAGAAAGGTTGAGCGACGATTGTACATGTGAGCCGTCTGTCTTTTTGCTATAGATTGCAAAACGCACTTGCCTAGCAACTATTTCGACGTGACTTAGAATTCCTGCGCACGCAGTTAGTTTTTTTTTTCGCCTGTTTTCTTTTTCAACCTTGTTGTTCAATCAATTCCAGTGTCCTACCTCTGCCTTCCGTTGTTCTCGAGCTGATTAATAAGTGTGCCTTCATCTACATTCATTCTGCAGTCAAAACAGCCCAGAGCATTTCACAGCGGAAAGCTATTCTGCGACGGAAAACTCAGATTTGTCCGTCGGCGTTTGTCGTGTACGTACACCAGGCTACAAAAGTTTGCGGACCACGATATCACAGAAAACGTTCAATTGGAGCAGGCTGTAGCAGTAGCCACACACAAAAAAAGAAATGTATACGATAATGTTGCTAGCATAGTCTAGTCGGGCCTCGAAATTAGCAGGCTGAGTAGTGAGGTTGCGGAGATACTCAGCTTTTTCTGATTGCATGGTCCATAATATTTTGTGGCTGGGTGTACATCTTGGTTCTCGCCGATTTACGGGCTATTCTAGCGACGACTCTCCGCAATTGTTAAATATAGGGGCATTCGAGCCAGAATGATCATTTTCGTTGAGCAACATTGACGGCAATGGGGGGGGGGGGGGTGCATAGAAATGTGTGGGGTAGTTACCAATACGTGAATATACTTTCGTGGTGAAATAAAATAATCTGCTCTATAATGATCAATTACCCCATTTTGGCTAATTAATTTAACGAAGAGAGAGCATGTCATAAAATTGAAGTGAGCCAGCAAAGCAGGGTGTAGACACTTGCTAGAAATTGCGCATAGAACAAATTTCTAAGTACTGTCCCAAAATGTAAAAACATAAGTAAGAAGACCAAGAAACTGTGGAGACACGAAATTAACGTTTTGAGGCAACAGCTAAGCAGTGTAGCGACACACAACACACACACAACACACACACAACACACTCTTTGTTACTACCATCTGATTTTAGCCCTACCCCCTACAGTAGAAATATCTGGTGTAAATTTAAGGGCATCACCATCGCCATTGAGAGTAGTGCAAGCTGTCGCTGCTTCGAACGTTGGGCTTAACTTCACCCCCCACTCCCTCCCTCCTCGAAAGCCTACCGAAATTGCTCTCGCGCATGCGTCGTTCGCGATTACGTTTCCGCTCCCCATAGACTACAGAGAGTGAAGTGCCGTACCGATGACGACGTGCACGGAGTCGTCCCTCGTCAGGTACTCGACCAGGGGCGCCGACACGTAGCCCGCGCCCAGCACCAGCACCTTCTTCATCTTCGCAGCCGTCGCACTCTGCGCCTTCTTCATGGACCTGCGCACGGGAACGGGGCGCGCGTTACAGCGGCAGCGATACCGCAGATAGTAGCACCGCTCTCGAGAAGGCAGGTCGCTCAGATAAGCCTCTCGCAGTATGACGGCCGTCTTTTTTTCTTTAGAGGCACCCCAACAAATAACCAACGAGCAACCTCAGCAGAAGGGTGAATATAAGGCTGTGCGAATATTCAACATTTCCACTACGAATCCAGTAAGTCTGTTAACATCGGGAATTTGATATTCGATCCTCTTCGATATTTGACCTGACTGAATATACGGTCATGCGGATTGTTTTCACACTGAAGCAGGACGATATTCGGCAGTAAAATCGGCAATCGCAGGACCTCTTCATTTTTAGATATACAGACACACGCATGCGTATACTTTATTTTGCTGTTTCACAATTTGAACGTCCCTGGCCAAACTTTTTGCCATTCCCGCTATGCTCGCTCAAGGAGCGACACGGTTCACTGTTACGACGCCCGTCTCAGGAGAGCTGCGCCATAGCCGTCAGCTCAGAAGTGAGCCGAGTTACAAGGGATTCAAACATTGAGGTGCGCGTGACTTCTCTCAGTATTGATTTAGCGAGAAGCCCTTTCTGCACGCTACTACAGGTGTATTACTGCTTAACCTATGCCGTGAAATGCTGCCGTGACGTTGACGTGTACTTTACAGGAGTTTCCCGAAGTACGCGCGATGACACTTTACCGGTGATTTATGATACCTCCACTGCGCGCTGAAGGAATACGAAAAGTAATCTATAGCAAGGTTCTCAAGCCCCCGGTATAGCCCACGTGACCCTCCTGCGGCATCATTTGATCCACGTTAAATGTTGAAACCGTTGTCGACACAGCCTGCCTTCTCGGAAAGACGTGCCGTCAACACGAACTCGTGTGCTACGTAAGCGATCCTGTGCGCAACTCCTGGGCTAAAACTAACCTCGATGTGTTGCGCAGGTCCTCTATGTACTCGTAGCTGGGCGTCAGTTTTCCGTTGCTGGCGATAACTGCCTGCGTGAAAGAAAAGCAGACGTGCGTCAGAATTTTGGAGGAAGACTGCAACCGTCAAGTATGCCGAGACGCTACGCACCCCTTCGACGACTGGGGACATTCGGTGTTGAGACAGCGGCTTTGTCGCGTCGGAGGCCATCTGGAAGAAAGTCACGTATTGGGCTTCGAGTCATCGTCTTAATTTTCAAGGTTGCCCAGTGTGACAACACACTAGCCTGTATGGTGGTCAATTTGAAAGACATTTCCACCATACAACCGCAATATATATATATATATATATATATATATATATATATATATATATATATATATATATATATATATATATATATATATATATATATATATATATATATATATATGCTCTACCAATCGAGCTACAGCGGCGCCGTTTCCCCATCCACTTTCTTGGGTATTTATGTGCCCTAGTAGAACCCTGGGAGTGTTAGCCTGCGCCATCACTCAGACCTAGGTAGCGGACGTGGGACGTCCTTTTTGCCGCAGGCGTCACGAGAACGTGATCTTTTTGGGTGAAGGCAACTGGTCAATAAACCCACACATGCTACCTGAAGGCATCAATGTTGCCGGATTCGAGACCCTCGTTATGTAATAACGAGTCTGAGGGGTGGCGCTGGCTAACACTCCCAGGGTGCTACTAGGGCACATAAATACCCAAGAAAGTGGATGGGGAAACGGCGCCGCTGTAGCTCAATTGGTAGAGCATCGCACGCGAAATGCAAAGGTTGTTGGTTCGGTTTCCACCTACAGTGAGTTGTTTTTTCATCCACTTTAATTTACATTAATTTATCTTTCCTTTATGTCATTCCGAAATTTGAAATGTGCCTTTAAGCAAACTTGCGAGAATTTTGCGCTCGTTGAACTGTCATATATATTACTGTGGCTACTGGCAGTAGTGCTTACGATGTCGTTGATGTAGGGCATGAGCAGCTTCCCGAAGTAGTCGGTCGCTTCCAGAGGCAGCTGCGTTGGCATGTTGTCAATGGAGCACACGAGAACGCCGGGGCCTGCGAAGCTGAAAGATGCGGGAAACGAGATGGCAGGTTAACCAAAATTGGACGTTGCATCTAGTGCGGAATCTAGCCGCAGCTCACTACCATAAAGCATTGTGAAATACGTGCAAGGTGTCTCAGCCATAACAGAGACGTATTTAATAAACGAAAGTGGCCGGAAGACCGGAGGGCATATTGCTACTTGTGCCTGGGCTAGTTGGTTCCTCCTTATTACGACGTATTAAGACGCAAGACAATTTGAAGTAGGACAGATTAACCTTGCCCTCCGCCCTGTCCACCCGGCACTCTTCTGTCTTGTTATGGCCTTTAATTTGTTTCACGTCCTCTTACACTGTAAGAAGTACCGAAGGACATGCAGGCTTCAGATTCTGCTGGCACGTAAAGTGAGTTGAATTGCAGAAGTATCTGACGAGCTACCTTCAAAGCTACATGTCGATGAGGCACATGCAGATTTTAAGTGCAGCGCCCGCCGATGGAGACCCCAGCAATGAAAATATTCGTGCTTAGGAACCGCTGTCCTACGCTACGCAGTTTGCTACGCATGCAACAGCTAGGTGCTCACCAACTCTTAGGCCGTAAGCTGAAAAAAAAAAATTCGAATTATAGTTTATCAAAAGGTAGTGTTTATATTGACAATGCAATAATAGAATAATAATAGCATAATATAAAATAATCAAGGAACTAATGTCAAAGCAGTTGTAAAGGGCGAGCAATTCACGCGCACCGGGTATCACCGCCGTCAGGTTTTCAAGCACATGATTTTCAGAAAACTATGTCCCGTCGTGGTGATCATGTTTGCCCCTGTTCTTCAAAACTTCGATGCTACCGCAAGAGTGCCGTATTACTACGCTGTGCTAGAACTCACGTATAAAGCCAAACGCTCAGCTCTCGCACGGCACTCATCAAGAATTGTTTTGGCAGAGACAGCAGTCAGCGGCCCTAATATTGTAACGATCCGTTCTTTTCACCGAATGTTCATCGTCTGCGACGCCGCACCATTTTCGCCACTAGGGTTCGCCACGGGCGGCAATGCAAAACGAAATTAATTGTTACGAAGTACGGTAATAGAATAGAACCACAGCAAGGAACGGCAACGTTAGTAACGAAAGGAGGCGCTGTGCCGAGGGAGCCAGAGTGCGCGTGCCAAACCAGCGCTTACCTCTCGGTGTTCTTGTGTTGGTCGGCGTCGTAGAGGCAGAACGGCGCGTCGATGGTGGTGCACTCGTTCATGAACTCGATGGAGCCACCGGGGTCGGCGCTGATGTCGCAGATGGCGAGCAGCCGGTGCGGCAGGGACGGCCCGCCGGCGCTGCTCGGGAGCCACGGAGTGTTGGTGGGCTGCAGGAGCCGCTTGGCGTCCGGAATGGTCAGCAACTTGGGAGAGTTGACCGCCCAGTAGATGCCGTTCACGATCACCGACGCGTACGGCGCGATCTGCGGGGACGGTTACAACCACAAAAAAAAGAAAGAAAAAGTAAAGAAAAAGGTTGGTCGCAGACTCAGAGCGAGCACAGAATACTGACCCTACCCAAGGTGCAAGGGCGCCGCGAGCTACAATGTGGCAAGGTTTGCCAAGTCCTAGGGACCTTTATGACTTGTCCAAGCGTATATAACACTGCCGTCAGTGCAGTGAGTGGCATGAAGGTCTCGACGGGAATTCAGGGCGCAGGCTCTTTTTCCCAAGCGTACCAACCGTGAAGAAAGCCGAACGCCAGGCCGTAGTACACTTGGTGCTATATGAGAACTAGTGGGTGCCTGCCGTCGGTGAAAATAGAACCCGCAACCTCCCGCAGCCGAAGCCGGGGCTCTACAACTAGGCTGTCTCCTGTCTTTCCTGCTTTCTGTTTTTGTCGTCCTGCGCTGCCCTTTCAAGACGACCCAATGACATGAATACAGCAGCGTGGATTGGACAGCGATGCAGTGTAGCTGGTATTTCAGTCGAGGTAAAAAGAAAGAAGTGGGCTTGGGCAGTTCCTGGAAGGGGTAGGTCAGCTTCATTGCTTTCTTGGCGGAACTCGATGCTGGGATAATTCTCTTCAGCAGGTGCGCAGCTCACTTAGGGAGAAATCCAACCATACAAAACTAGTAATCTTAAAGTAACAACAGACGTCAAGAGAAAGAACGCACACTCGAGTAGTGCAGGAGATGAAGTGATGCGATGAGGTTAGGAAATTTTCGGGAATAAGACGCAGTCGGCTGATGCAAAACAATGGTGATTAGGAGACGGCTGGGATAAAAGAACTTTAATGAGCTAAAGGTTAAGAGGTCGGGCTGATGGGGTTTTTACTATGGGAAGAAGGCGCTCCTTTCTGCAGCCCAAAAGAAGGGAGCACAGCTCGGCACGTGGTTTGCCTGTGTCATGCAATTAGCCTGCTACTCCGTGCAGGGGAAGGTGTTTGGAAGAGAGACAGACAGGCTATGAAGATATCACATAAAAATTACTGCACATTGCATACTACTGTGAAACCCGCATTAGAAGAAGAGACCGAGTAAGACTACTGATTACGGGCAATGCCAGCAAAATAAGGGCAAGTGGTAGAGCTCATACGGTCTCATGATGAGTTACGAAAGACGGAGCAGTGCAATATTCCAGAGCCGGCGATTTTAGACCTTACCGACGGTGATAGGGTGTGTACGATCCGTAAACAGCTTAGTCATAGCTACAGTGCTAAAATAACGTGGGGCACCAGAGGAGGACAGCACTGGGCAAACGCTGCGCAGCTGTTACATACAGTCATTCACTATAAAACTGACACGCTACGAGAAGCCTTCGTGCGGTCGCATCTGCTGAAGCGATGTGCCGTTCTACGAGATACAAGACCCCTCGCCGATGATGTCTGGGACGCCGCAGTTGCACTAAAATCTGCACGAACATTTTGTTCTCGCGACTAAACAGAAGAGATGTACAAGGAGAATGTTTCGCAGATTACTCTGCGCATACCCGGCAGAATCTATAGTATGCACTAACGCTGTACAGGAAGGACGAGGATATATTCTGCCGACACGAAAACATCGTAGTGGGTTAGGTCATAAAATAAGGCACCAACCAACCAACCAACCGCGCAAATGCTCGTGCTGCCTTTTTATCGCGAGCAAGAAAGAAGCGTCTGGGCAGGAAATTGTCATCATCAGGAAATCGTGCTGTTCGAAGCTGCAGTCATGGCGCAGGAACGGCAGAGGATACCCGCGAACCTCCTCTGGGACGTGCTGGACGATGCGCTGACGCACGTCGTCCGAATACTGACGGCAGTCAGCTGTTGCATGCTGCTCGTCATCATCACAATCAACCTGAGCCCTCGCTTCCTGGACAGCGGAGGCGCCACGCTGCCTTACACGCCGCTGCCCGACACTGAGGAGCAGGTCTCCTTCACGCGAGCCACGAACGCCGCGGCCAACGCACTCCTGCTGCTCGGAGTGGTCATCACGATGACGGTGCTCATGGTGACGCTCTACTACTACCGCTACTACACCGTCATCGGAGCATGGATCACCCTCGCCTGCGCCATGATCCTGGTCATGTCTCCCGTCACCTACATCGACATCTTCTTCAACAAGTACAACGTGCCGGCCGACATCTTCTCGGTCGGCTTCTTCGTCTACAACTTCATGGGGCTCGGTCTGGTCGTGATACTGTCCAAAGGCCCGCTCCTGCTGCAGCAGGTCTACCTGATCGTCGAATCTGCTTTCATGTCGATCATTCTGCTCAAATTCCTGCCCGCCTGGACCCTGTGGGTCGTGCTGTGCCTCATACCCATCTGGGACCTTGTCGCCGTGCTGGCCGTCGTCGGGCCACTAAGGATCCTCGTCGAGACGGCTAAGGAGAGGAAGGAGGGCCTGCAGCCAGGACTGGTCTTCTCCACCATGGTGGTGGGCACATTCCCGGGAATGGCGACGCGGCCGAAGCACGACTCGGCGAAAAAGCGACGCTCCCACGGTCGCAGGGCGTCCGAGCGGCGACCGTCTGACGTTCCCGACGATCGCGGCCCGGCTTCGCCGAGGCCGTCGGACGCAGGGCCTCCCGATGTCGTGCCGCTAGACCGCAGGATGTCCTACCGCAGGCCGTCGGACGCTGGCTCCAGCGCGCCGGAGTCTTACGACCTCGCCGAAGATCAGGCCGAACACGCTGTGCCGCCGCCGCCCCAGGTAGCGGAAGTTCCGCCAGCTCAAGGACGACGGGGCCGAGTCAAGAAGCCGTCGGCGGATTTGTCAGCGTCGAAGGACGAGGAAGATTCCAGTTCGGACAGCGGCTCGGACGACCAGGAGAGCGAGGGCATCAAGATGGGGCTCGGCGACTTTGTATTCTACAGCGTCCTGGTTGGCAAAGTGGCGACGTTCGGCGACTGGACCATCGTGTGCGCCTGCTTCGTCAGCATCTTGGTCGGCATATGCGTCACCCTGTTCATGTTGGCCATCATGAAGACTGCGCTGCCGGCGCTTCCCGTATCGCTGGCATTCGGCCTCACTTTCGTCGCTTTCCACGAGCTCATTCAGAACTTTATGAACGAACTGTTTGTCAAGCAAGGGTTCATATGAGGCCACGAGCCTCCTCCACACGCCGCACAGGACGCGACGCACCGAGCAGAAAAGGTGTGTTATGCGAAATAAACAAAATGCTCATTCCAACTGGCGGTGTGGAGGGTACGTCAGGCCAACAGAAACTCATCGTCTTTGTTCTGTAGTATGATGATCAATTTGAATTGATAATTCGAATGCGCGAGCACATCAGAGGTAAACGCAGTGTTTGCACTGTATCGCGTTTTAGTGACTTAAAAAAAAGGAATTGTATTGGCGCTCATATTTCAACCGAGGCTGTGAAATTGTCATAATGACCATGACTTACGTCCTTGGAAAAGGTGGAGTAATAGCGCTCGGGGAACTGGTCGCACTCTTCAGGGTCATAATGGTCATCCTCGATCCTTCGGTAATGGTCGTCCCGGCTCACCACGGCGCCATAGACCTTGGTGATGGCTGAAACAGGTGGCAGGAATTACTGACTGTTTCCCCACGCAGACCCATCAGGCGATGCCACGGTTAATAGAACAAAGCCTTGTCAATTGGGGGTCCGTGAATATGGGAAATTTTTAGCACGAATCGTATACTTGTTTTTCGAATATAAGTATTCGATCGACAGTTGAATCGTTTGCCCGTTTTATTTTGGTCACTGTTGGGCTGTAATTCAATATTTTCCGCCTTTAGGAGAGCCAAATCATACGACCACCTGGCCGCTTCAGGTTCTTGGTTATTGTGAAATTATCGGGAAGCTCGCTTCCAATTTACATGATACGAAATGAACGGAATTTCAAATGGCGTTGCTTGTATTGGAGCTAAAAAAAGTTATGTCTGTGATGTCTTGTATCTCCTGCTTTCTTTTTATTCATTTATAGAAGACAAATACTGGGCATTCTATTCGACGGTAATGCTGTTCGCGTATTCGCACTGAAATGGCAAAAATTCGCTGTTCGAATGCCCGCGCTGAGAAATTTGTTGACTTACCGCCTTGCTCGCACACTTCACGTAGGTCTTTCGGATCGACCCACTCGCATGGAAGGGATTCGAAGATATCTTGCGCTCCCTGGAACGGGAAAGAGCGACAACGCTGTCACTGATGGTGTGTTGTTTATAGGGTCATCTACGGTTACTTGGTGGTAAATGTGACGGCACAAATATAAGTTAAGGTTCTTGAATTTCGTGCCAAACTACAGTACTTGTAGGTCAGTTTGATGTCACGTATCCGGAATTCTCTCAGCACATCTGGGCCGTTTATATGCAGGATGGGTTCTGAAAGCTCACCATGTTGAGTGTTCTTTCTTGATTTTTCAGAATCGAATATGGAATTTTAATGAAAGTAAACATTTCAGACAAAATGTGACGTTACGGGGTACTAGTTCAGGAAATTCAAGGTGGCTGAGCCACATGTAATTTTTTCAGTTTCCCCGACTTCCGAAGGTTCCGATCAAGGAGTGACCTTGCTACACGCCTGATTAAATGATACAACTCTGACTTTTTTTTCAGTGTATTGGACTTTCTGACAAATGGTGCGCGAGTTCACTAACAGAGCAACATGCTAGAGGAGAAGAATAAATTTATTACCCACATTTGCTCGTACAGCTGTACAGAGTGGGTAGGGATAGGGATTGTGGTGCTGAATGTAGGGCTAGACAAGCTGAATTTGCAGCAACCTGACTAAGCGCCACATCCTCGTAGTTCACAATGCCAGCTTTAAAGAGACGCAAATCGCCTTATTTGACAAAACGTGCACTATTTATGATCAGGAAACGTTGCGAGAGCTGTTTTTTGGTGAAACCGAATAAAATAACTTCATCAGTGAGGCTGAACTGATTACCTACTGTTTACCAAGAATGCTCAAACATTTGAAATTTGTACTTGGTGCGTGGCCCTGGAGTATACCTACGTACGGAGTGTCGAGTAGATCGCGAATTTTTTCCGAATAGGTGCAACCGTTATTGCATAAGGCCGAGAAGTTGACATTTGATAGTTCAACTGATTTTAAGAAGGAACAACAGAGGAGGAACGTTAGTATGAATTTTTAATTGTGTGATGGTATTTGTTTTTCTGTCGTAACGTGATCTAATTTTCCGAAGTAAAACCAATTAAAGGTCAACGTATTCTTTCCCCTCTCTTCTAACGATGTTGCACTCGTTCAGAGGCAACACATGCGCACAGAGTAACAAAAAAAAATAACGAGGAACGAGCGCGCTACCTGCGAGACGTTTCCGGATCCGGTGAAGACGAACGTGAGCGGCCCGATGGACCGGGGCATCATGGCGAGCGCGATCTCGTAGCCGGCGTCGCGCACAGCCTGCTTGGCCATGCCGCTGTTGCGGTAGTTGTGCGCCGGGCCGATGTGCTGCGCCGTGGGAAGAATCGCGGCGTGAATTGCACGAAATGCGCGCGTGAAACGCCCTGGACACAAGCACTGCGGGAAGTCTTAGCTCAGTATAGTCCGTTCGGTGCCACCACCTAAGTATGGAACGACACGCGCGTTGTCATTGGCACAATCGAAAACAGCGTACACTGAGCAGTTCGAGAAACGAAAAGAACAAGCGACAAGTATAGCGCCTGTCTGTAAAGCGGTTGATGGCCCCTCTCTGTTCAGTGTATACGTGCCGCTTTGCCGTATAGACCTGTACCAGGCAGCGCGCACGAACGGAGTTCATATATGGCTTAACACCGCATTAGGCTTATCAGATTAATTAATGGTGGCACTCACTGACTGCACAAAGCCAGAAATCACGCTCAATCAAACGCGCTTTCGAGAATGCGACAGAGCTGACCAGTCGATACATTCGCGCTACACTCTGAGGTGTACGACAGCTCTTAGATGAATCTTCATCCTCCTTGCGGGTTCCCGCAGAATATTGCGACTCCAAGAAGCACGGCACGTGCTTCTCAGAGGTGATGTACGTAGCGTTTTCGTTGTCCACACAATTAAGCAATGAAACAACAAACGGTAACTAAATATCCTCACGGCAACAAGTGCGTTTCGTCGAGCACACAATTCCTTTAAAAATCATCGTTGAAAATCATCGTCAACAGTTTCTGCACAATTTTCTGTCTCACGTCGCATTTCAGCGGTGCCACGTTGGAAGTCGGCCAGGAGTTCGTGCGGCAGCAGCGGTGAAAGCTCACTGCGTGTACCAGCAACGCAGCTTACGAGGGAGCATCGAAGTGGCCGTATGACCGTGGGGTCGGTGATGAACCATCACTAAGAGCAGCCAGCAAATAGGCATGTTCCTATAGGTGGGCAGCGCAACCCGGACGAAGGACGAGAGGAAGTACACACGCGCTCTGCGCTCGTGTTGTGTAAACATGTGAACATTTTCAATCACCAACTCGCCCAGCTTGCCGTCTTAATTCAGCAAATAGACCCCTGTGGGTTTGGAAACAACTAAGGTATTCAGCTTCTCCATCGTTGATGTACCATTTACTCAGACTGGCATACATCTGCAAATTACTTTCGTATGGCACCGACTTCGAAAAGCCACGTCATTCGAAAAGTGAGTTGATTTTTTTTTTTCCCGAGCCTTGCCGAGCGAGTGCACCAACAAACACCTGGACATGTGCTCCCACGTCAGCGATCGACGGCGCGCAACAATCTGAGCGGTGCGCATCTCGTCTCGCAGCTGGCGAAACGCTACACGGACTGCAAATGTGACAACGATAGAAATGTCGCTTCCTTTTACCTTTTAGCGCGATATTAACACGATCGCGCTAAAGGTCCCGTGTTGCAGAAAATCCGGTGTTTGCGCCCGGCGTTGTAGCCGGCCTTGGGGTGCCGTGAGCAAAAATTACTGTATACATTCTATACGGCACTAAAGTGCTTTTGTCACTAAAGTGGCTAGTGCCTTACATTACTTAGAAAGTTGCTCCTCGGAATTTCGAGAGTGACAGCCCACAAACAAATGTCATGAAACAAAACGCCTACGGCGCATGCATTTTATGCTAAATCTTCTCGGAATGAAATATTTTTCAACTTTGGCTAATCCTCATACTGCAGCTTGTCTCAAGTTATTTCTGTTGAATCGGCACTTTTATGTAAGATCTAGCTCGGCGCAGAGAAAGCCAGTCTTACTTCAACTTGACATCTAAGGAAAACCGATGAAGATTCCTGGAAAAACTGCTCCCAAATTGAAACAAGATTGGAAAACTAGAGCGCAGTACTCAAGAAACACGAAGAGGTTACAAAGAATTAGGCGCTCATTCACAAGCCGCTTCATTCGAAGAGTGCCTAATGCGTTATTTTTTTTTTTTTCAAAATTCAGTTTATTTCAGGTTTGAGTCACGTCGGGCCTTGTTTTTGCGCTAGTTTTGCAGTAACGAAATACCAGCTAGCAAAACTGTACACACTAATGCAATATAAAAAAATTCGTCGGGGTCCAGACAATCGAAGCCTGCACGACGGCACGGTACTGTTCACAAATGCGCTGCAGCGTCACTGAACACGATAGAAAGAAAGAAATACTGAGAAGCGTCGGCTGAGCGCGATCAAAGCATACAGGGACTCGGGCGCCCACCATGAACGGCGTGTGGTGACCCAGGGCGAGCAGTCGCAGGCCGAGCCCGTGGAGGATGTTGATCATGCCGGCCTTCCCGGCGTACTTGCCGAAGGCCACGACGCGCGAGCCGTTCTCGTCGCACATGCGCTCGTAGTCGATGAGGCGAATGTTGCGCTCCAGGATGACGTCCAGCATGGGCATGTTGGCCTCCTGCGCCTTGATGGTGTGCGAGAAGAACACGTACGTCTTGTTCGGGTGCAGCTGGTCGATGGGCACCTGCTTGACGCCGATGATGACTGGCACATCGCTGATGTCCTCGCGAACCTCCGCGCCGGCGTTCACGTAAGCCTGCGGCGGGAGAAACCAACCGGACGACGGCTCTGTTATTGGATGTTTGTTGAGAGGGCAAGCTTTACCGAGCTCGGTGTCAGCTCTAGGTTCCCCAGCACCGAACTGAATCAAATTTCTTGCATTTGGGAGAAGAAAATAAGCCTTGACTGATGGCAGCTCAGTATTGATGAAGGGCCTCAAGTGTTTTGCGATATTTGCCACGAACCAATGGGACTCTAAGGCGTCAAGTTTGCAAATTCACAATTTCACACCGACAGCATTAGGGGGTTCTGTAATCCGCGTCAATTAGAGGGTCTAAGCGGTTCAACGTGGTTGCACAATGTTGAAGCTTACAGACGATTTTTCTTATTTGCTCCAAATTAAAATGTGACTGGAGTTGAACTCGGAAAATAATGGAAGAAATACGCATTTGCGACACCACTTTGGCGGTTTAATAATAAACAATACCAGCTTACTGTACCTCACGGAAAAGAAAAAACGACGAACATAGAACACATGGTCATACGACAAATTCTCCGTTTGGCAGGACGGATGCAGCTGAGGGGCTGCAGATTACCGTATAACCCGTACGGTTAACACGACAATGTGTCGGGACTATAGCTCTAATAATTCGCGAGTGTTGATAGGAAGTCGTTGCAAAACGGGGCTTACCTGAATTGGGTAGGCCCTCCTGTTGGAAGGCTGCACGTAGACCTTGACGCCACTCTTGGCGAGCGCTCGCACGTGGTGGGGTGCCAGGGGGGCACGACGTTCCCAGAGCGACGCATCTTCGCGCCGGATGGCGATTGTCTGCGGACAGCCCGTGAGCACAGTTGAATGAGTGACGTACACAGTCGGGGCATACGTAAAGCAGCTCGATAAAACGCCATTGCACGTTTCGAACAGAATGACCGGCTGATATTACCAGCGTGATAACAACAAGCATAAGTTCGGACCCCTTTGCAGTATGCAAAGGGGTCCGACATAAAACCGAGATACAAAGGAGTCCAACGAAAGGTTTTTCGACACAAAACCGTACCAACAAGCATAAGTTGAGACCCCTTTGCATACTGCAAAGAGGTCTCGACTTATGCTTGTTGGTACGGTTTGATGTCGGAAAAGCAAGTTAAACTAGGTACTTGAGTTATTTAGCATTTCGCGCCTTATACCAGGATGCAGCCGGTGAGGCCAGGAATCGATCCCGCGACCTCAGCAGTAGAAAACGCCATAACCACCGAGAGCGCTGGTTGCCGTTAACGTTTCTAGCAGCAGTGACGCGTCTCTGAGGTGAGCAGTAATATTGAGAAGACAGAGGGAGCGACTCGCTGAACTACAGCAAGCAACTTACAGCTTTCGCGGTTTGAAAATTATAACAGCGCTAACACATGCAACCACAAAAGAACAAGGACGAGACACAGGCGCTGTTTCTCGTCCTTGTTCTTTTGTGGTTGTATGTGTTAGCGCTGTTATAATGTTCAAATTAAGTATGCACCAACTCGTCCAGAAAGAAGTTTTAATGAAGCTTTTGAGGATTTCATGGAAAGAAAACGAAAAGGCAAAGGGTGACATATTTATGTGACGGCAGCTTGCACGTCACTGGCTATATGCCTACGATAATTCCCGACTTAGAGCATCAACTTGAGAATAAAAGAAATCGCGCAGACTGTCATAATAATCTGCAGAATTGTCATATACCAGGGGGCAAATTGCTTTAGGAGACCGGCCACTGCGAGTTCCTTTTGATTGATTTAATTTCACTTCCTTGCAATACCTTGCACTTCACTTAAGAGTACAACAACAGAGGAAGAAGATTACAAGAAAGCAAGTGCGTGACTCACCTTGTGCCTGGCAGAGCGCAGCTCCGAAGAGCAGCGAGATAGGACGGCCTTCAGGCAGGGCAGCCGGCGACCCTTCAGCATATGCAGCATTTTATCTGCGCGTAACCAGCAAGGGGCGTTGAGTCCTCGATTAGAACAAACTCGAACCGAACCACGCCGAACACTGGACGGCGCCCAAACGAAACAGAAACCCGCGCTATTCGTAACACAAAATTTGTAATTCACATCGAACACAGCCACACACAGGAACCGGTATTCAAGCACATCGGGAAGAAAAGTATCGGGCAAGACCTCAAAGATGCCACCCCGACTTCACTAGCCAAGGCGCGGACCAATGAGAGTAACGATGGTCAGCTAACGACACAAACAGGAACCATCGGCAGCGCAGAAAGCCCAGAACTTCGAATGCTTCCACTTGAACAGAACCTAAATGCACTTTCCGGTACACCGAAAAGGCACACACGCACGAACCTTTAAAGAAGGCACGGTGTAATAACTGAAAGGCGCTGTGCCGACTTCACTGCAGTTAGGGCCGGGAACCGACGAACATGATCTTGTCCCCTCGGCGTCTCCCCGTGTGCCGACAGTGAAAAGGCAGCGGGCAGCAGATGCCGCTTATGCGAATTCCCTTCTCCTCTCCCCCCCCCCCCAAAAAAATGAAGCAACGCGTGACGTCACAATGCGCGACATTCCTCTCTCCCGGCTATCATCGCCCAGCGGCAGCGTCGGTACTATGGTACATGCGTGCAGCGCCGAGGCACCCGAGACGTCGCTCTCAACGAAATCATATCGCCTTCGCGGATTGATACATCAGGGCAGCGTATCAATGCGCGGTCGCGCGTTTGTAGATTTAGGCGAGAAAAAATAAAGTAGTCTTTTCCGCTTGTCCGCTTTCGTGACATATGACAGTCGGAATTCGGAAGTACGCGTTATCTCTGCTCAAAGGCGAGTTTTTCCGTCTTCATGCTGAGCTGTCACTCTGAACGGCGTGATTGAGAGGGCGAAAGAGAAAGAGAGGATGATAATCAGAGGCGCACACAACACAGGCTATTTTGTGTATGTTATAGCGCAAGATTGTTTCATATCGTGCGATTTCCCTCGCTATATTGCGAGTATGCGACGCTGCAGATGCGGCACATGCAGCGCTGACCGCGTCCCGCGCGCGATTTTTGCGACGTTCGAGGGTTATGTGAACTCGCCCCGCGTAATCGGTTGGGCTGCGTGATCGGTGAACCCAACAAAGACGAGGCTCGCGTACGTCAACCCGTCGCGGTGTTGCTCGCTGTGACGTCAGAATGTCACTGCCAGCCTGCTTATTCCTTCCTTTGATTGAATAACGCGTTCAAACAAACGAAAACCCTTGACGCTTGGTAGTGAACGAGATGTATTGGCGATGGCCGTTGTATTCTGGGTGAGTCCACGCCTCGCGAAGCGACGATTCCGTCCTCCACTGTGTACTCAGAAAATGCGTAAATTGTAGACATCGCGGATGCATGAGGTTGCGGGTTCGACTCACGGTGGCAGCGACCGCACTTACGATGCCTGGCGGCATGCAATAACACCCGTGTACCGAGGCTTCTGCGCACGCGTAAATAACCGCAAGTACTCAAAAATAATGCGGAGCCATCCACTACACCAACGTCTTTCGCTATAGCCTTGGCGTTGTTGCTTCGAATGTCGCAACTAAAGAGTAATACAGAATCAGTTTAAAGTTTTTCTGTGTACTGTTATTAAATACTGAAACATTATTTCAGTATATACTCTCAATTTCTTTAATATGGCGAAAGAAAGGCTAATGCTTACTGAACAAAAAAAACTGTGAGCTGAATTTTTATGACTTTCGCGCCGTAACCTCAGCGCCACCAGCACGTCAGCGATTTCAATGTATTCTGTGTGTGTTTTTTTTTTTTTTGCTTCTTGGGCACACGAAATATTCTCGAAAGTTGCTGGCATGTGTCTAGGCTCAATATTTTTGTTTACGCTAGCAGACCAGAATGCAGAAGCTCAGGTCGACCTCGATCACTGCCTTTCCTGCAAATAGAATCTCTCTCGCATGCGGCGATAAACACTTGTATCTATACCTAAGTAGACGCTGTTTGAAATTGATGGTGTCGCGGTAAGCTGGATCAAGAACTCCAGGGCGGCGTCGGCGTCCACCTTTCGTCTTTGCGTCTTTCCTGGTTTACCAAGACTCGTCTCACGGTAAGAGCGGCTGTTTTCCTCTTGCATATACGTAATTTACTGATAGAGCATAACTAAATATTCCGGTTTAGTGCTCCTTTATAAGCTTAAATAGTCAATCAGACAATATCTAGGCGAAACTGGCCTTATTTTTCGCTCTCCCTTTTCAGCCTCCCCTCTGCAACGTCGACGTGCTCGATCACTGTCGATCTCGGTCGTCAGCCTAAGCATTGCTGCACAGAACTCGATAGAGACGACGTTCGGCAGTAAAAGTACTGCGGCGGGGAGTAGATGATACGGGCGTACGATAAGCTGCAGTCGTGGCGCAAGCTTCCAGCGTGTCACAGGGGTGTCGTCAGGAGGAGTCGGCAAGATTGCGCGCGGCCGAGATATCGCACGAGTGGCGGGCGTGTTCGATAAGTGCACAGCACATTACGTGCACCAAGATCGACACGAAGTGCAGCCGTGAGATATCTCACCGATGGCATCACCCATCATCGTCGGGAGCGTTGGCTACTTAGCTGCCGTGGCGTGCTATCTTCGTGGTTGCTTCGACGAAGATTATTAAATATTATCGTATACAAAAATATTCCGTAGAAATATTCCCGTAGACAATATCCTCAAGTGTGAAATCTACCAACTAGCTCGATCTGTCACACTGACAAAACCTGCACTCGTCGCACTTGGTTGCCAACCTTTCTGTTCAAGAGCACAATAATACCGCTTGCAGATTATGGTGGGAATCGACTGCGTCGCCATGAAAATGCAAATTTACCTACTTTGTTTCATGCTCTGAAAAAAAAAAACAATTATAGTGTTTTACGCGCCAAACCTGCGATCTCATTATGAGGCACGTCGTAGTGAAGGACGCCGGATTAATTCTGACCATCCGAGGCTCCTTAGCGTGCACCTAATGCTAAGTACTACATGAGCGTTTGTCCTTGCATTTCGCCCTCCATCGAAATGGGGCCGCCTCGGCCGGGATCGAACCCGCTGCCTCGAGCTCAGTAGCACAACGCCATAGCCACTGGGCTACCGCAGCGGGTTCCATGCTCTGGAAGCCGTGCAGAACGAAGACGTTTTATGTATTCCAGTTGTTGCCGTTCAGCCGCTGTTTCCTCGGTGAAATCTAATCTCGACTTGCCTGTCCTATCATCGCGCCGTAAGTCCAACACGCCGTAAGTCCTTCCATAAACGTTACGACGCTCGACAAGTTTTGAAAGACCAGCTCCTAATTCAGTCGGCTTGCACCTAATCCTGCAGTGATCATCGCTTCAAAGTTGGTAATGCCGTGTGTCTCACTAACGCACACTTTGAACGGTACACGGAATGATGGAGGCTTGAAGTGTAACAGTGCTAGAACAAAGAATGTCGCTGAAGCAGGCGTCTGGGCCAAAACAACGACAAAGACAATACCCAATGTCGAAACGTTGGTTTCAGCGAAATTCCTCGTTCTACCACCGTTAATCACCTAACGCGTACTATCAATGTCTCTTTTCTTCCTCGAACTAGCATCGATTGGATCCACTTTCCTGTTACCATCGCTATCATGACTGACACTGTCACCTTTAACATATTCTGTCGACGGCAACGGGTGATTACTACTCCTGTGTAAAATACCGTCGAGGCATCGAGAGTACGAAAATAAATAAATTACTCTGAGAATGTATAAATAAAATAATGGGAAGGGGGGTTGGGGGGGAGAGAGTAGAAGAGTGCTAGCGATACGCAGCGCCAACGCACAGTGATTTCTTAAGGATTGCACGGACAGATAGTGGCGCTGCCTTTATCAAACGACCTTGTCAGCGGGTAGTCTACAACGACTCCGACGGCTCCCCTCCTTCAAATCGTTATATCTGAGGCTGCGACTCTGTAGCAAACAGCGTATCGGCTATGCACGCCGCCAGCAGGCTTTCCTGCTGGATTACACTGCAATGCGGTTTCTCGATTTCATTTCGCAAGCGATCAACGCAGTCGCGCGCCTTTAACATGCACGAGCACAATTAGACACAGTGGCACGATCGCCGAGCCGTCTCAACGGCTGAAGAGGCACGAACGACCGTTTAAGCTGAAGTGAAAAAACAAGGTATGCAGATCCAATGTATTATGTGGCGCTAGAGGCTATAAAACTAAATGCGGCGCTTCCAACTGTGTTTATCAACCTACACGAGTGTAATCTGACGCAATGTGTATGTTTGGGAAACGCACAGGTCACAACTTAATGGTGCATTCGACTGGTTCTATACCACTCTCCGACTCGCTTTGCAGCAATGCGGAGCCTTCTCGACATTGAAGCCAGAGAATGCCTGCCCCAGCCGAATGTGCAGCTTCTATTAGAGCTATCAGAGTAGCCATGTGATTGAAACATTCTGTCAAATCTTGATCGCGCTCCCAGCTCAAAGATGAAAAGCGCCTCCGAGCGCTCTGAACTAACCCACTCCTCCCTGGGTGAACCAGGCGAGTGTGTTCCGAGCGCTCGATTTCGACGAGCCAACTGTAATCCGCACTTCTATAGAGCGCTCTAGAGCGCTCGAGAGGGATTAGTCGAATGTACCATTATAGTGGCATGCGATGTTTATGTTTGTGGACTTCACTGTTCACAAGCTATGCCGAAATAGAAACAGCGGTTCACGCGAATGCATAATGAGACGTCGACGCAATCATGTCACGAAGGCGATGTTGGACGTTCGTCGAGAGAACAATGGCAAGTAAAAGGTGCACGCATAGATAAGTACGACGTATAGAACAGCGGGCAACGTTGATTGTTATTCGCCCGTTTCATTCCAGCTTATGCAGCCAAATGGAAGCTTACATTTAATCTCATTCTTAATTTCAACTTTCACGGAATCGGACTCATTTCGCATTGGAATGGGCGACAACGCTCTCTGCAATGCCTGTCTTTGCGAAGAGACGCTAGAACACATTCTGTGCGACTGTCCTGAATATAATGTTCAGCGATAGTCCCTGGCATCCGTTCTAGCGCACCTTGACACTAGACCATTGTTCCTCGATACGATTTTAACATGCCGCCGACAGAAGACATCGCAGGTGAAGGCGACGAAGGGACTACTTCGGTTTTTGAAAGAGACGGGATTGGACAAGCGGCTGTGACAGTGATATCACGTACCATGCCAGATTGATGGAATCTAACTGACGATGTGTGTGTGCTGTGCTATGTGCTCTCTCTCTCTCTCTCCTTCCCCATCTTTCATCGCCCCATCCCTCTCCCATGTGTAGGGTAGCAAACCGGTTAAGATAAACTGGTTAACCTCCCTGCCTTTCCTTCTCCACTTTTTCCTTCCTTCCTTCCTTAACCCTCGTCTACCCTGATTCGGGTGCACACGTATAACCCCTCAAAGCTTACCGTTATCTTTCTGATACGCCGAGTTTGATATTCGAAAAATTCTTATTTAAGCGCCGGATATTTGACGTAAATCCATGGTAACGTTTTTGATTTTGGACAGTGAAGAAAAGAAGTTAGCAATTAAATATTTAATACACTATGTTCTAACTATATTAACAGTAATAATAATAATATTTAATAAAAATACAATATCAGTGTAAGTACGAAAGCGCTCCTGCCGAAGCCAAACCACCGCTTGAGGGGCAATAACCCCCAAATGGCATGTCATTGTGTTTTTCGTACGAATGTGTTCTCCATAGCCAGAAATAAAGATAAACAAGTTGGTTTAGTTTTCCTTAACGTGGAAAGGTGTCTGGGTTTTGCAGGATTAGAAAAACAGTTGGTCATATATAATCTCCTTTCACCATTTTTTGTTTTTACTTTATGGCGTCTCTAATAACAGTTGGTTTAGAATGCTTAATAATTTAATTTATTCTTATTCACGAACGAGAGGTGAAACTAATAAAAACACTGGAGAGGCAACCACACGGTGTAGCAGCTCCACTAAGCAAACAAGAATGAGCAAATCGTGTCTGGCTTCCCTCGCCAGTTCCGCCACGCGCCTCATCCACGCACTAGACTGTTTTTCCGGTTCTTCAGCCTTCCGCATTTCGCTTTCCTTTTGTGCTCGTTTTTGGGAGCTGGCTTGGTGTCTCTCTCTTTCTCGCGTTACTTAGCGGCTTTTCTTCCTTTATTTCCCGAGCTCGCTGCTTTTGCTTTGCTGTCGTCGCTACAGGTATGGCGAGGGAGAGGCGAGGAGAGCTGCCAGCCGCGCTGAATGGAAAATTCCCACTGACTGGCGGCTGGCCTCCTCGACGGTCAAGGGCTTGCGCTTGCACCGGGGTACGGTTATTTAATTGGAGGCACGGTCATTTATCATTCCTTTCTTCTTTTATTTTGGGGGGGGGGGGGAGGTACTGTCGTTGCTTTCTGTAGGTCGCGCAGCTTTTATTCCACTACGCTACGGTATTGCTAGAGGGACAATCGAAATGAATCCATGCAGCTGCATTGCACCATATTAAATAGAATGACCAATGAATACGGTACAAGGCTTCTGAGACGCCATATATATATATATATAACAGCACACTAAACATAAAAAAAATATTGTGGTAATGTTTCAGTATGCTGTAAACTGCATGCAACCACATGCAGCATTCATCAGTCCTTTCCCTTCGTCTTTTCTTTTTCTAACACTAGTCTGGTATGTTTCCTCCCTACGGGCTATGGCTCAAAAACTTATTAAAAAAGGGAAAAGAAGAAGCTTAGCGCAGGGCCTGCGTGAAGGGCTGCCCTTAAATTGATACTAAGATATACTAATGCCCGCTTTTTCTTTCGAGGAACCAGTATGGGTTTCCTTTGTAGCAATTTTCTACGTTTGGGTGGATGTCTCATTTTCCCTTTATTAATTACTTCTCTCCACTTGTGGGTTTCCGCAGAACTATTACTTCAAAAGTACATTGCGTCCTTGAAATATGGATATGTTTCAACAGTTGGGGCGTTTGAATTATGGGAGCGAAAACAGTTACTCCTAGTCAACTGCTCTGCGCAGCAAATGAAATAACGACACAAAATGTGTGTAAGTCTGGCTTATCATTATTTTATTTACGCAGCTTCTCATTCTACCATGGCATGTGGGTGGTGCGCATTGTTTACCAAGCAATCACGCCGTTATCAACGTTGAAAGAAGGTTCGAGGTCATTACGCGAGCACAATTTTCGAAGGTCTTATTTCACTTCGACCACGAGAATTACTGGAGAGGACAATTTTTCGTTAGTCACTTAAGCAACAAAACCTAACAGTTCATTTAGTTCAGTAGGGAAACTTACCTGTTTATTTGTTTAATTACGAGACAACGCGACAAGGGCAAGTACGAGTGTAAACTGACACAAAACGACAGACGCACCAAGGAATACCAGTGCACACAAACGATGAGCAAAACGAGAACAAGGTGAAAGTGGGAGCCAACGTTTCGACAAGTGGACTTGTCTTCTTCAAGGCAAGTCCACTTGTCGAGACGTTGGCTCCTGCTTTCACCTTGTTCTCGTTTTGTTCATCGTCTTGGAATTTCCATCTCCCGCCTTCCCCTTGTTTTCGCAGTATACAGAGAGTAAGTTGTAACAAGGGTCAGTTACTGAACGTCACCCGCCCTGGCAGCTTAGTGGCTGTGGTGTTGGGCGGGATCGCGCGATCACGAGGTCGCGGGATCGAATCCCGGCCACCATGGCCGCATTTCGGTGGGTGCGAAATGCGAAAACACCCGTGTAATTAGACGTAGGTGCACGTTAAAGAACAGCAGGTGGTCCAAATTTCCGGAGCCCCCCCCCCCCCCCCGCTATGATTTGACTTATAATCAGATCGTGGTTTTGGCACGTAAAACACCATAATTTAATGTTTTTTTTCGTTACTGAGTGTCGGGCACAGGCATTACGTGCGCTCGAAGAGATAACGCCGCAGACCTCGCGTGATTTACATTGATATTTGGCACACACACACACACACACACACACGCACACGCACACGCACACGCACACGCACATACACACACACACACACATATATATATATATATATATATATAAAATAACTTCTAGATGTACATGTAGAACCTTGTAGGGAAGCTTTTACGGCGGCGGCGGCAACAGCCAATAACAATAATAATAAAATCGATAAACAGGGAGTGAAATAATACACACGCACACACTCCTATATGTAGACAAAAAAAAGTAAAGTACTTGTGCCACCCTTTACATAGGTTTCCGTTGCGTCGAAACCCGTTGACGTTATAAGTACAACGTGAAAAAAAAAAAAGGTAGGGCGTGCATACACGGACACAAGAGAACCAGACAACACAAACGCCGTTCGTGTTGTCTGGTTCTCTTCTCGTCTGCACGCTTTACCTTCTTGCACGATGCACCCCTGCCAACTAGCTCAACTTTCTGTGGTTGTAAGTACAACCTGTAAGTTGTCCAAAATGCAAATGTAACTTTGAAGACATCGGCGGCTCGCTGTTTGCGTATGACTTGGCTCGGTTAGGTATAGCTGTCACAAATTTTTACATAGCTATATCGACGAAAGGCATAGAAATCACGCGATCGTATACTGCGGTTAATTCTGTAAGATAACGTCTAATCAAGCGGGAACAAGGTATATTTAAGAAACATCTTGCGCTTTCATATACCTGGCCAGCAAACGGGGGGGGGGGGGGGGGGGGTTCTACACATGGACTCCCATAAAGATGAACGCCATGAGACCGTGACCACCTGTTGGTCTTAATAGAAGTGGCCCTTTAGGACTACAAATCTACGCAACGAACTAAAATATAATGTAAAAAGAGGATTCAGTGGAGAACCCGTTTCGCCACTGAATCTGGATCTTTTACGTCAGGAGCATCCACCCCTTTCGTAGAAAATGTCAGCTCCTTCACTTCTCCGTTAGTTCTTTTCAACGCTTCGAGAGCTGTTACGCAAACGCTACGCATGACTCTCTTGGACGGAGGCCAGGATGTGGCGTGAGATGGTGTCGAGGTGTTTCCTCCAACCGGCGGTCAGTCAGGTTTCAAAGTAAGCGTAGTACCAGCATCACGTGTAGTCGAGCTCGTATATCCTGTTCGGGGCATCTTGAGAGAGACAGCGCGAAAATACGATACACAGGGCAAAAAAGAAGACAGATATATATTTTGCGACGTTTCTGTCAAGAACACAAGAATGCCAACTTGCGGAAGTTATATATGTTCACCGTTCGGAGCCTTTCTGTTAAACAAATGTGCAACCTCCGGAGACAACAAGCGAGAATTAGAGTTTACATGCATACGGATAGAGCAATGACCAAATAACACAAAAGAAAAGACGAATACACGCACACGGAGTGCTATAGCGGTATATGTGTGCGTATATGTGCCCCTTTTATGTTGTGTGCTTATTGCTCTATCAGTTGCGAATTTTCACTACCAACCCACCCAGTTTCTAGCATTAGAAACTTACAAACGCGAGGAGTAGTGCAGTTATCAAATCCGGTGTCCAATAGTATACCAACGCCGGCCGCCTCTCTCAAAAGAGAAATAATTCGATTTAAAATCTACAAAACATCGTGTTCTATCGTCCACTATTACGCCCAAGCACACTTTATTTTGACTTACATTAAACCTCTTCCGTAGTTCACCTTGCGTCCTCCGCAGGACGAAAGCCTTTCTGAACGATCTCCAGTTAACTCTGTATTGCATCGACCGACTCCGTATCTTATACGCTTACAAATTCCCTAGTTTTATCACGCCTATATAGTACCTTCTTCCCTCCCTCTTTTTTTCTTTTTTCCCCTAGAACCCTTTCCCTGTGCAGGGTAGCAAACCGGACCTGCGTCTGGTTGACCTCCCTACATTTCCTTCCTTTTTCCTCCTCCTCCTCCTAGTTTTATCATTCTATATAATCATGTGCTACCTCTGACTATATTTTTCTGCCACTGACAATCATTCTGTCACCGGTTATTTCTGACACCAGCAAGAACCGTTTGTTATCTAATAAGTCACTCACACCTTAACTTTCTCTTGATTTCCGCCCTGTAGTAATCTAATTTTCTGCACAAAGTTTCCCGCTACCTTGTCTTGCTTTTGTACTCACTCGCCTAAGATACGTTGTTGCGCTAGTCGGCTTAAGAGCAACGCGACTGGATGAAAAATTGTAGCCGTCAGTTGCCTTTCTCGTGCTTAAAATTAAATTCTTGGGTTTGACGTCCGAAACCACGATCGAGGGGGGGAGGGGGGGGGGGGAACTCCGGATTGATTTGGACCCGCTGGGGGTCTTTTAACTTGCACCTGAATCTAAGCACACGAGCGCTCTTGAATTTCGTCCCCATCGAAATGCGGCCGCCGCGGCTGGTTTCGAAGCTGCGTCTTCGAGCTCAGCAGATCAACGCCGTAGACACTGGGCAGCCGCGCCGGGTTTTCTCGAGCTTGTGCGCAGAGATTGTGTTCATATATTATCATACTTTCTACCCGTAGTATCCAACCGGAAAGTTCGTCTGGTTAACCTCCGCACCCTTCATCCCATCTCCGTATCTCTCTTGGAGGAGCAGAGGGGCCACCAGTTTCCTTACTCCTTGCTATGCGCTATATTATGGCTCGAGCAGTTTAATAAATATCCGTCACACGAAAAACAGATTTGCCCTACAATGACCTTCAAGCTGCATGTCAAACGAACTTCGTTGCAGATGTGTTGCAGCGCGGCCTGACACAGCAGCATCTGTTATGAATCGGTGCTACGTCCATCTGATAGCAATCCATTCACGTTCACAGCAGGACGCAAAAGAGGATAACTGTATTTTGTAGCGAGCTCAATAGTGCGCGTTGGAATTCGTGTTTAGCGTATGATTTACATGCATACATGCGGTTACCCCAGGTGAGGACATTGAGTGTGCGAGAAACCATGAACCTTGAGGTAGGTGTGGCCTTGTCCTCAACGACGTGTGATGCCTGGATTACGGTGTCATAGCTTTAACGACATAATTTGCAGGCTGCTCGAATAAAGAAGCAGGCCTTCTACAGTGCAGTTGTTTACTGGGCGTACTGGTAAGTAGTGTGTTTAGACAGCATTTTTAGAGAGATAAAGAAGGACGAAAAATAGTGCCATTGGCGGAAGAAAGGAGAAAAGAAACTCTGACGTCGTTTGTGCCCCTCCTATCTAGAGAAATAACAGCGGCGCAAGCTACCGGAATGTATGGCGCATTCTGCGCAGCGCAGCTTCCATTGAAGTATACGAGACAAAGATAATAATGATATTTGGGGTTTTACGTGCCAAAACCACTTTCTGATTATGAGGCACGCCGTAGTGGAGGACTCCGGAAATTTTGACCACCTGGGGTTCTTTAACGTGCACCTAAATCTAAGCACACGGGTGTTTTCGCATTTCGCCCCCATCGGAATGCAGCCGCCGTGGCCGGGATTCGATCCCGCGACCTCGTGCTCAGCAGCCCAACACCATAGCCGCTGAGCAACCACGGCGGGTCTAGACAAAGATGTAGACGGCGTTTTCATGAATATAGTGTGAAAGTTTGAAGGCGAACGCCGCTATAGATCAAGCTGCATTGGCCGACAGTGGTCTGTTAAAGTCATTGCACTGTGTCGTCTGCGTCTCCCTCTAGTCCTTGGCAGCTGTGACTAAAATGCGGCGTTTATCGACAAATAATGATTGCGTCGGTTTGTAATGAAATAAGACGGAAATGTTGAGCCATTTCTATACAGAAATGGCTCAAACATCAGAAAATTTCTGTAATTTCGTCGCGTTATATAACGTGCTTCCAGACTCTCCAGTTGCGGCTTGATATTCTGATATTCAAAAAAGAGAGTTCACCCTTTATTTTATCCGTTAATAAACGGATGTTGAAGCAGCGCACTTACATCTCTCACGTACACGCACACATAAGAAGGACATGCACAGGCGCTGGTGTGTGCGTGTACGTGTCAAATTTAAGTGTGCGCCGCTTCAGTCCTGGGTCGCCAACTATAGCCCATCGGTATCTTTTAAGCAAATAAGCAGATTTTTTTGTTTTGAATCGAAGCTTTCTTTGCGAACTGTCCCAAACTTTGCCCAGTGCTGCTGCTGTCTTGATGAATAGCTTATGCGCTGTATACAACAGCAGGCACATAACGAATGACCTTATAAATAGCCATTTGTGCGACCCCTGCAGATGTGCAGGTGGCCGGCATCTGTTCTCTACGGGATTACGCTATGAAACAACAAACGGTACACCTAAGTATCCTTACTTCAGCAAATATGCGCCTGATATTTCTTCGCCTATAATTCCCCGAGGTGTCTGGCACGTCTGCTGGTTCGGTTAACCTCCGAGCAAAGCGGGTCGGTCCTGCGGATAGCACAATATTGAACTGAGGCAGATACTGAAGACAGCCTAATGAAAAGTGACAACTCAGTTCTGCTGAAAAGACGGGGAATGCGGGAGATGGAAATCAGGACGATGAGCAAAACGTGAACAAAGTGAATGCAGGAGCCAAAGTTTCGACAAGTTGACTTGTCTTCTTCAAGGCCTTGAAGAAGACAAGTCCACTTGTCGAAACGTTGGCTCCTGCGGTCACTTTGTTCACGTTTTGCTCATCAACTCAGTTCTGCGGAATTCCGTAAGGTGGAGGAAAGTTCATGTAACGAAAAAAGAAAGATTGTCCTCCGCCTGACTGCAGCACGAAGCTACGAAGAAAACTTATAGTGCTTTCTTGGAAACAGAGCTCCGCAGTCGAAGGAAAATTCCTCCTGGTCCGCGATGCACCTAGAAGAACGTGAACGAATGTTTCTTCAACTGGTAAGCTATCTGAGAAACCCGTACGGGTTTCTTTTGTAGTTTTGTGCTGCACTCGGGTGGAGGACAATCTCGCTCCTTCGTTTAATGAAAACTGGGTCAATTCAGAAGGCTGCAATCTGTGATCGCGTGAGTCACGTGGTGGGAGTTTCCGCATCTTCCTCGTCTGACGGACAGGCACGAAATCACCGCGCTGCAAAGCGCGTGGGAGAAAACGAACAGTTTTATAGCACTTAATTATCCGTTTCGCGAAAGCGTCGCTTCACATATATGTCATTTTTCTTTTCGCCAAATAAATGCAGATTGAGTAGTGAAGGAATACTAACCGGGCTAAACTACTAAGCGTTGACTATTTAGTGTCCCCACGGTGCACGGCGTGCGCACGCGGTTCGCGCGCAGCGCTTCGCTAAAACTCGCCAGCGAAGTCGCGCTACTCGAGCGCTGTCCCTCCCCGTTGTCGCCAAGGTCGCTGCGGCGAGGTTGAAGGCCTGGCTTCCCTTCCTGTCGCGGTGCACGACGCGCAGTCGTCGAGTGGGAATTTCGCGTAAGAATCCGTGCACGTCTCACTTGTCCGCTCGTCTCGCTTGCCGAAGGGTGAAACGCCCCTCTAGGCAGGAACGCTCAGGCATTCGAACGCGCAGGGAGCGTGTTAGTCGCAAAGGTGCGCGTGTTTTTTCCAGCTTTCGCCGCGGGTTCGCGCGCCCCTCTGTGTTTCGAGGCTGATTTTTCAAGGCTGCGACTGCACGAAGGCAGGCTTTGTTTTTGCCTATGTTTGTTTTTCTTTCTTTTTATGTCCAAGTTTTTGTATCCGTTATAACTTTTCTGTCCGTGCGTTAAAGTACCCTGCGCTGGATCGCCAGAAATTTGTTTCCTTTTTTTGGTTGTCTCACAGTGTTTTGCTTTTTTTTTTTTTAGCATTCGCTCATTTATGCTAAATTCGCGCCGGAAGCAACGACACCATTTGACCTCTAGCCGGTCTGAGAACTGGCTAACCTGCCCGTCTTTCCGTCTATGTCTCCTCCTTCTCATGGCCGCTCTGTTTTGAGCGTGTTTTTGATTGCAGTTTACCCAAGGAGGCTTAAACATAGATTTAATCCTCGTTGGGTTTACCGAAGCTATGCAGCAGCTAGCCCACCAATATCGTGCTCTGCTGGCTTATAGCATATAAGAGAGAACACCCTATGTCCATATGTGTGGTTTTTTGGAGGTCTTGCTCACAGCACAAGCATTGGCTACTCTCTCTCTCTCCTCCCCCTTCACCGATGTGTTTCACGAGCTTTATAGACGGGCACTACTCTGCAGCTGAATCTGAAGTTCGCAATGTAGTTGCGCAAATAATTAGTGACAATACGTATACTGACGAATTGAACCGATATAACGGAAGGAATGCTTAAAGAGAGGAGCACCTGAAGGCGCAGACGGGAGAGACAAGGCCTACAGCGGTAACCTGACGGGATTCGCTTCACGGACAGAGGTCTGTTAAAGGGCCCGAGCGGCGACCTTCGGGAACGTGAAGTATACGCTAGGCCGGCCTCTGCCTTTCCAAAAGCGCACCTGCGCACTGACGCACGCGAATAAATCTTTGTTTTTCGCAAGTGGCGACCAAAAAAGGAGAGAGAAACGAGGCGGGGAAGAGGGAATGTCACTGCTGTTCGGGGTTGCGTCGTGATAGCTTTGTATTGCACACGCCTAGCCTAATTAATGAACGCCTGTAGAACTGGGAATGCAGGCTTGGTATGGCGTCATAACGGACGCAAATGCGAAAGGCAGCTGGCGAATCCTGGTAGATATTGCCGCACGTCAGCGTAACACCATAAACTTTAACTGCGTCTTGTGCAGGATAATTGACTGTTGCGCTTATCGATAAAGTAAGATTTCGTCGCAATATAAAAGGTTAGTACAAAGTCAACCTAACGACATTTTGTGCATTTGCGCCGAAAGCTCCCAAATAACACACACACACACACACACACACACACACACACACACACACACACACACACACACACACACACACACACACATATATATATATATATATATATATATATATATATATATATATATATATATATATATATATATATATATATATATAAATCGTAAGATTCATGACGTGTTATGGATCATGGCATGTCAGTGTCAGCCCGAGCGCAATGTGCAAAAAAGAAAACAAAGAAAGAAAAGAACAAAAGTTACTTGTTTCGTCTTTCTTTTGTTTCAGCTAGTACAAAACAACCCCTCTACCACCGAGACAGCTTTGGAATGGTTCCTTCTGGTGAAAAGAAGGCTTTTCGAACCACGTGTAGTTCAGTAAGCTCCGTTTGATATATGAGATCTGCATGCTGCCGTCCCTCGTAATGGCCTCATAATGTGTGCGTGCACGATGGAGGCAAAAGTTGTTTACAATGCATAGGCGACACTGACGTTCATTCGTTATTGTTCTTCGCCAACCTTCGGCAAACTATGGCTGTCGAAGCACTTGCTTCTCTTGCTTGTCGGTCGCTGTGCCGATGTAAACAGCTTCACGTTGATGTCGCCTCATAAGTTCGTCTTCGTCTGCTCTCCTTAGTTCTGGTGACAGCTCGTGGTCAGTATAAGTTCTTATTGCAAGCATCGGTGGGTGCGCCCTTACCGTTATGCAGCACTTAACGAATCGCTATAGAGCGCCAACCCTTGGAACATTTTACTGCTACCAAGAAGCCAAGAAAAAGAACAATGCCGGTTTCTCCGTTCATAAGCTCTATCTCTTATTTTTTTTTAATGACCAGCCTTTTCTGAGCACCTGGTTAAGTTTATTAAATTATTTCTTTTTCTTTTTTCAACCGGAGGCGCAATACCTGCCAGGCAGCATCGTCGTATAGAGCACTCATACTTGTAGGTCATGCTGCTTTCTGTATTAGGGATGATCGGGTATATGTAGTTCCAAGGGCTATTTTCAGCTTTCAAATAAACTGCAATGCAGATCGTGAATGGCGATCATTCGCAGGTTTGGTGCGAAGGACGGAAGAATCGTACATTTCACGTTGACGCGATGTTCCATCGCTTAGCTGATGCTAGAATGATGTCAGCTGGAATTGTACATCCTGGCTTTGAATCTTTATGTGCAGTGTTCTCTGTGAAACACTGGAAAATGTATAGGGAAGGAAAAAAAGAATCCAATTTTCTTTCGGCTGCAGGTGAAGTTAAACAGGTAGGCATTGACACGCTCTGCCCGCTCGGCAAGATGCGCGTTGACCCGCCGTCGTAGCCCAGCGGCTATGGCGTCGCGTCGATGAGCTCGAGGTCGCGGTTTCGATCGCGGCCGTGCCGACTGCATTTCGATGGGGGGGATGAAATGTAAAAACGCTCATGCACTAGATTTAGGTTCACGGCAAAGAACGCCAGGTGGTCAAAATTTATCCGAAGTGCCTCACTGTCATAACCTCATAATCAGATCATGGTGCTGGTACGTGAAACCATCAGAATTTAATTTAATTTTGCACGTAAAAACCGCCGAGTCGGCCTGGGTCAGCTCGACTTGTGACTCGTACCGTTCGCTATCGAGTTTTTAGCAAACGAAGCTTCTGCCCCGGTTTCGTCGTGTTGAGTCCGCGGAAATTTTTGGTGCTATAAGAAGCCCTGAGGTATGCACTAGAGTTCACTTTCTCTAGACATTTCTTGCTCCGCGGCTATATTAAGGTCGAAGGTACGACGCTGAGCGTGACACTGACATGACTGAATTTTTCACTGTCTCTTGAAGCGCATAGTACAGCGTATACTCATCGCCACGAGGCGTGCCGGTTATGTAGAGCTCGCGTTATTGCACACACGCACACACACACACACACGCACACACGCACACACACACACACACACACACACACACGCTGGCATGGAAATCAGTTGGCAGTCTCACCGAATTGGCGGCGAACAAGGGAGAGAAATAAACTTTTATTAAGAGTAGAGAACACGAAAAAGAAAATTGAACATTCACCGGCGCGTTTTGGCTCTAACGCAATGACCTAAGTACATCCAACTCGGTCGCCTATTCCAGAGAACGAAATTCTCTATGAGACGTGATAAAGGCGCTATAGTATGCTCCCACATTTAAAGAAGAAGAAAAGAAGCGTCCAGCCCACCATAATTACGCAGAGCGGGGAAATACGGGAAGTAATTGCAGGAGGAAACCAAGCGCTGTGAATCTCCGTCCCCTGCTTTAGCGGTTCCACTCTATGCTCCAACATCGTACAGAATACGGGGTCTTAAAGACTGTACTGTCTAGCGAACAAAACCTGGTGACACAGAGGTGGCTACGGAGATTCTCTGATGCGTATTGAAGTTTCACACGATGCTTAGCATTGTGCTCAAGTACCGACGCTTAGTAGTAACACTGAGCTTCCATATAGAATATAATGTACAGGCGCCGACAAAAGTGGTACACTCCACGCAGCGGGAGCCGGAGCAACGGCAAACTGCATCGCAACGCCATCTACAGGCAGCATCTGGGATCGAGACAGCCAATGGGTGCCCTTTATTACCTGCGGGCATGTCGCTTGACTCGTGTCAATGTTTCGTGCTTCAGCTCGCCAATATGACGAGCGACGCCGCTGCAGTAGCAATCTGCGTAGAGTATACCACTTTTGTCGGCGCCTGTACATACAATGGCATCGAACGTGTGCAGGCGCACGTAAACGTTTACTCGCAGTAGGACACAGAAGTTTACGGAAGATTAGATTTGTCCAAAGAAAAGAAGAAAAAGCTGTAATTCCACGAAGCATAGGTGCATGGCCTCAAATTCAATGTGTCCGTCAGTAGTAGATTTATCAATCCACAAGACGGTCGATTAAATTAGAAGCGCTGTGCCTTAACACAGCAGAAATTCACACTTGTCGTGGAATCCGCCTTCCGTAAAATTTTGTAGTCAGTTGCGCGCTGCTTACCAATAGTGGTGCTTCTCCATATTATACTTTGTGCGGCTGATCTAGTGTACGCATCCATGTTTCTATACGTCAATAATATATATATATATATATGTGTGTGTGTGTGTGTGTGTGTGTGTGTGTGTGTGTGTGTGTGTGTGTGTGTGCGTGTGTGTGTGTGTGTGTGTGTGTGTGTGTGTGTGTGTGTGTGTGTGTGTGTGTGTGTGTGTGCGTGTGCGTGCGTGTGTGTGTGTGTGAACAGGCGAACGTCACATGAGCAGCCCGGCGCTGTAATGAGGAATCCGACGAGGAGCACGTGCGAGTCGCGCCCACTCACCTGTTTACAGACGAGCCAGGAGTACTCGCTGGAAGCCCAGTTGTCGCGGTGGACGGCCTCGTGCTCGGACCAGTAGTCGCAGCGGCGTACTTCGCCGAACAAGGTCGGAAGCATCCACTTTTCACGCGTCGCGCCGCGAACGCCCTCGGGGGCCGTCAGAACTGGGGCGCACCGATGAACGCGCCAGGCGAAGCCAACCGGAAAAGGCCCGTCACCCTAGACGGTACGGCGTGACCTCTCTTCTTGGCAACAGAGGGTACTCTCAGCGGGGGTAGCCCTTACGTGGTTCGAAGTCCGTGCTCAGACGAGGTTCGAAGGCGACTCGGCCTCTCTGCGCTCTTGAAAGAAGCCTTGCAAGCAGTAAGACTTGTTTACCTTCGTCCTCGGGGTGCGCCTCTTGTTTTTATTGACTTATCTATTCACTTCCCTACGGCCTACAGGGGCAAACCTTGCAGCTGAGGAGGTCGGCGGTGCAGTGGTTCTTGGAGATGCGCGCCAGGCCAACCGCACCTTTTCTGGCTCTTCCGGTGGGTTAAGGAGCTTTTTGAAGAATCTTTTTACTTCCGCACCACTTAAGGGAGGTCGTTGTCCCGAGTACACAGCTGTAATCGTTGATCCATGGAACGCCGTAGAGTGTCGGTGTGGATTTCCCTTCAGCGAGCAGCCAGCTTTAGTGGCTATCCCGGCGACCGCCTCTGCAGAAAAAAACAAATAAACAAACAAAAACAAATGAGCTTGAAAAAAATACCACGGCGTGAGCGAGGCAAGTGAAGAAAAAAGAAAACCGAGCCGTTATTTCACAACGAGTGGAGAAAGGGGCTCGCGGCAGTTTTCAGTCGGCCTCGAAAGTTGCCACAGAGGAAAGCGCCAGTATAGGCCGGACGGAGGCAGGAAGTCGCGCTCTCGCCAGTCGATCGGAAACTCCAGATATCAGTTCCGCCAAGCAGCTCCCCCACCACACTTGGGCAATGCGCTCGTAAGACGACGGGCGGATGCGAAGCCAGCCAGCGAGTACGTTTTAAATTATGCGTACGCAGACGATGAACTAAAGAACACACAGAGAAAAGAGGGGGGACACGAGGGAGGTACACACACGAAATGCAGGATGCAATACATTGCTGCGTACACACACGGCCCATTGTTAAATCAGTCCACGCGAATGATGGCCAACCGTGCGATGAGTGAACGAGAAGCAATCTAGTAAGGTCACGCCACACTTTCCGTTCCTCTACTGACGTTACACCGACGTGTAACGCGTGCAGCAACTCCGCAAAACACGCTAGCACAAATTTGAACTGTTGCCCAACACGTGCGGACAACGCACAACGCCCAGAGGACAGGACGCGAGCAAGGGCACGCACTTTTTCCTTTTCCCCTTCGCGTAGTACGTGCTGGTCGGGGAAACACGTGCGTGCGTCTCAGCACTGCCCTCGCAGTAGACAAAACGTAAACGAGCGAACATAAAAGGATGCAAGCCAAGGCCGAAAGTACAACCGCCCCCCCCCCTACCCCCCCTTCCCTCGGAGGGCAAACGCACCGTCGTCGTCTCGTGGTCGCCCGGGATGCGAGCCGAAGTCGTTCGGTGAAGGTTACACTGCCGGCGCCGTGTCGCGGTCGTACGATCGTATCCTTCCCCGTCCTCCGCTGCTTCGCCGGCGGAATGCACGAACAGCAGTAGCAACGAATCCACGCTGCAGACGCGTCTGTGAGCGCGCGCGTAGCTTCTCTATCCCGGATCCCCACCGCCACCGTCGCTACGACGGCCTCTGCCTGCATGCCACGTTGGATTCACTTCTCTTCGTTTCCCATCCACGTTTACCGCTTTTTTTTTTTGTAGCTTTGTTCGTTGCGAGCGATCCACAGGTGCTCGTCGAGGGAGAGAGAACCGATCGAAGGGCGCGGTGGGGAGGAGGAAGAGTTGTCTGAGAGAAAGGAGATAGAGATGGAGAGGTCGGCGAGCGAGTGAGGTGGCTGCTGGCACACCGCAGCAGAGGCCGCAGCCTGCTGCCTCTCGCAGTCTGCATGCCTACCTGTCTGCGCGCTCGCGGCCGCTTTGTGTCGGGTGTCAGCGGGTTGTTGTGCGGCTATCTGGTACGCGGAACCCCGTGCACGGATAATGCGCTACTCCCGTCCTGCGGATGACTAAAGCGCTGTTGGAAGTTTCTGCACGACACGAAACTTGACGAGCGGCTGTAGTAGGGCCACCGTCTAACGCGACCAAGCACTCACCACCTTTCTTATGAACATTCATCCCAGTACTTTCATTCCCCTTCCCTCTCCCCCGTGCAGAGTAGCAGACTAGAGTGCACTAGCTCAGGTCGCCCTCTCTGTCTTTCCTATCAATAAAATATATCTATGTATCTTCATTTTCTACGCTCTCTGGCATCTGTGTGGCTGCCGAATAGAGCTGGTCTATTCCCAGACGATGCACCCAGATGGTACCAGCAATGTGATGCCGTACCTCTGAAGTTCACTTGAAGCTTATGTACCACAAAAATTTGTGCGAGCATCGCGTATTGCACAGCGTTGAAATCTGATGCTACATTCCGACGGTGTACTATTGTAGCGAAGTGACGCAGCCGTGAGATATCTGACGCATCAACTCACCAGGGAGACGGAAGAGGAATGGGGATGAGCTCTGGCAGGGGAAAGTCCAAATCCGCAGGTACGACGACGAGAGTAACATTTAAATAACTAGGTTTATTCACTTGGCATCTGCCGTAAGTTTAAACTGTACAAAAATATTTACAAGCAAAATGATGTCATACCCGTCGTCGTCGGCCTGCCTGACCGGCCTGGTCTCCCCTGGTGAAGTTGCGCCGTGTCTGCTGCGGTCTACTTGCTCACCCTAAACTACCCCAAACTATTCCTTAAATAAGTTTCCCCAGCATCCAAGAGACACTTTTCTTCACCAATGGGCTACTTCGTTACTCCGACCAATCAGGCAAGCCGACATCATCCAATAAGCGGCAGAGTTCAAGGGGTCAAGAAATGGTCGCGTCAACACTCCGTACACAAAAGCACTCTGACCATAACTAATTGGCCTTTGACAGCCGAGCGTGAGAAGACGACGCGACATGTCCAGGTGTGACGTCAGGTGCGGCGGGGGCGGCGGCCGCGCGGCAGCACTGTCCGCGGCGCCGTCGAGGTCATTTGTGTACAAAGGTTTGCCCCGCGTCAAGGACCCCACAAAATTCCCCGAAAGACAGCAAAGAAGGCCGCGTTACATTGTCTTCGCGACACCTCCCCCCTACGAAAAAGAGTGTCCCACTCGTTACAAATCATTACTACAAAATAAAACATGGCTCAAGAAGTTAAACGCGCACATTAGGGATTCATATAAAGAACTGAAGTATCCGTAAGGAAGATTTAGCATCACGTAAAACAAAACAAACAAGTTTTGACAAAATGGAAGCCAAATGCACAAGACAAGAAACAAAGTTCATTCGCGCGCGCTACACAATAAAATTAACAATGAAGGTTATACGCTTGCGTTGTGATACACATCAGTGTCCGTGTCGTAAGCAGTGATAGTTCTCGGATCGGCCTCGTTGTGGAATGTCTTCCAGTCGGAGTAAAGTTCAGTCCCATCGTCCGAGTCTTCTACGACGCGCACTCTTTCACAAATCTCTGTCTTGTACACACAATCACTACGCGAACCGCACTCGCGCACACCACCATTCAAATCGCACTCGCGCACAGCACCACTTGGATCACACACCTCCTCTCGATGTCCGTCAACAGACTCGTCGTCCGCGTCGTCATTATCCGAGCACTGTCTGACGTGGCACGGTTTTAAGCGCGCAACATTAACAACGTCGCGTTTTTTGCCAGTTCTATCCACTACCTCCCAGTTGTTCTCACCGATTCGCTTAACAAGACGGAAAGGCCCGTGGTATCGGTGAAGGAGTTTTGTTGTCTTTCCCCGAGCTCTGAAGGGAGTCCACAAATACACCAAGTCCCCCGCATGGTAGACTGCACTACGTCGTTTAGCGTCGTAACTACGTTTGTTCTTTACTTGCTGACGCCTCTCCCGTTCGGTCACTAGCTCGCGAGCACGCTGCAGCCGGAGGGCCACCTTCCTGGCGTCCAGGGTGCAGTCGAAACCGCGTTCCGCGCCTAGTGCTACATCTATAGGAAGTGTGGGCTCATGTCCGTGAAGAAGAAAGAATGGGGTGAACCCGGTGGTCTCGTGGGTAGAAGAATTGTATGCAAAAAGCACGTACGGAAGAAATTCGTCCCAGTCGCGATGGTGCGAAGAAACGTACATGCTGAGCATATCGGCCAATGTGCGGTTGAAGCGCTCGCACAAGCCGTTCGCTTGAGGATGGTACGCTGTAGTAGTGGCATGCTCGCTACCTACAAGTCGGAAAATTTCTTCAGTCAGGTTGGCGACAAAATGCTGCCCCCGATCTGTTATCACTTTTTCTGGTGCCCCATGGCGTAAGACAATTTGCTCGACGAAGGCTTTAGCAGCTTCTGCAGCAGTGGCCGCTGTACACGCGACAGCCTCGACCCATTTCGTGTGGTAGTCAGTAACCACGAGGATGTAGCGGTTTCCTGCTTTGCTTTTAGTGAAAGGGCCAAGAAAATCCATGCCCACTTGTTGGAAAGGGCGACCTGCAGGTGGGATCGGCTGGAGAAAACCGGTCGGCTTTCCGGGTGGTAGCTTTCGCGTCTGACAGTCAGGGCAGGAGAGGACATACTTGGTGACGTGGCAAAACATCTTTGGCCAGAAATAGCGGCTGCGAATTTTCTCCCATGTGCGCTTGACACCGAGGTGGCCTGCCGTGATGTCGTCATGGCAGTGCCTCAGAACCTCCGATCTCAAACACTTGGGGACAACGAGTGCTGCGCGATCTTCCTGAAAGCCTTTCGCTCTTCTGTACAATACACCGTCGACCAGCCGAAAGCTCCGTGCCGTTCTTTTCGTTTTTCTGACAACGGGCGCACTCGGCTGCTCTAGGTGCTGTATGATTTCTTGCATCCAGGAATCCTCTCTCTGCCTTTCCCCGATGTCCGCATGATCCAGCACGAGCAACGGTAAGGGATTTTCGTCGCTTGCTGGCGCGGAATCATGCGGCAGTCGAAGAAGCGTGCGGGAGTTGCCTTGCTCAAAGTTAGAGCGCTGCTCCTTCCCCTGGGGTCCGTTTTCCTGGAGCCATTGCCGGCACTGGGGCGCAAAGTGGCCGATGCGGTCGCATAGCTGGCAGCGTGGTCGCTCGTCGTCGTCACGGGTATTTCCCGCTGGCCAAGGCACTGGAGGACGACGTACATCTTGTTCGATACCTTTCAGGCGGTCAAATAATGAGGCTATAGAGTCCGCGATCGTCCTCAAGTCCCTGTCGCGGTCGGTGGCCTCTCGCGGGCAGTGACGCTCTGCCGCAGCGCAGGTGGCGAGACATGTTGGAGGCGGCTGCACTGTTGCTCCAGCGGGTGTCACTCCGGCGGCAGGTGCCGAGGCGAATGGGTAGCATGACTGCCGGCCGGCAGAGAAATGGGTGCCGGTCACTTCTATCAAAAAAGCTGCCCAATCAATTCGGCGTAAAATTTCGAGGAAAGCAGAGCAGCTGTCCGGGTTTGCAATAAGAATTTTTTCCAGCACGTCCGGACGCAATCCGCGCATGAGGTGCCGCATCCGCTCCTCTTCCGTCATAGATGGATTGGCTCTGGCGCACAGCTGCACAACGTCATAATAATAATCTTCGTGAGATTCTGATGGCAGCTGCGTTCGGTTTTGGAGCCGCAAATATGCGATCTCAGCTGAGTGGCGACTTGTGAAAGACGTTTTTAAGAGCGTCGTCCACTCTTTCCATGTATTAGGGGCACCCGTTAAAATTTGCGTAGTGTGCCACTTTTTTGCATTGCCCTCTAATGCCAAATATAAAAATTTTACTTTCGTCCCTTCATCCCAGTTGTTGAGGGAGGTTACGTGTTCGTAGAAAAGCAGCCACTCGGATATTGACTCTTCGGGCGTGCCTCTAAAGACTGGCGGTCCGATGAAAGGTTCCGCTTGAGGGATGCACATGGTAGCGAGGACAGTAGGGGGTTCGGTTATAGTCGGGCTGTTAGAGCTAGGTTCTTGGGGTTTGTTGCCACGGCCCATGATATTAGTGCGTGGCCTTCGGTACCCAGCACACTCCACCACTTTGTAGCGAAGTGACGCAGCCGTGAGATATCTGACGCATCAACTCACCAGGGAGACGGAAGAGGAATGGGGATGAGCTCTGGCAGGGGAAAGTCCAAATCCGCAGGTACGACGACGAGAGTAACATTTAAATAACTAGGTTTATTCACTTGGCATCTGCCGTAAGTTTAAACTGTACAAAAATATTTACAAGCAAAATGATGTCATACCCGTCGTCGTCGGCCTGCCTGACCGGCCTGGTCTCCCCTGGTGAAGTTGCGCCGTGTCTGCTGCGGTCTACTTGCTCACCCTAAACTACCCCAAACTATTCCTTAAATAAGTTTCCCCAGCATCCAAGAGACACTTTTCTTCACCAATGGGCTACTTCGTTACTCCGACCAATCAGGCAAGCCGACATCATCCAATAAGCGGCAGAGTTCAAGGGGTCAAGAAATGGTCGCGTCAACACTCCGTACACAAAAGCACTCTGACCATAACTAATTGGCCTTTGACAGCCGAGCGTGAGAAGACGACGCGACATGTCCAGGTGTGACGTCAGGTGCGGCGGGGGCGGCGGCCGCGCGGCAGCACTGTCCGCGGCGCCGTCGAGGTCATTTGTGTACAAAGGTTTGCCCCGCGTCAAGGACCCCACAAAATTCCCCGAAAGACAGCAAAGAAGGCCGCGTTACATTGTCTTCGCGACACTATCATTGCGCTGAAACGTTCTGTATTCTTTTTTTTTTTTTACTGAACATACATATATGTCCTCGTAGTTATATGTTTACACCCCTGCCTGCATAGTAAGCCCTCCCAGAAGCGAGCGAGTGGCTAGCATATTCAGTGTGGAGGCACTGAATACGCTAGCCACTGGTACCTCTATTAACGCAACGCTGTCAGTTCGCGGAGAAGCATCGCCTGGGCTTTGCGTACAACGAAGGTGCTTAGCTACTCTAGAAAAATTGGTAGCGCAAACTAAGCTTTGTGGTCTGCTGCTGGTCTTCCTCTTGTCACTTCTGGTCCACACAAAAAGCTATTGTCTGGTCGTCGTGTTCCGTTATGCCCATTTTTGCACCATGAAATTTATAAGATTTTTGTATGCTTAATCCTTCGTTCCTTTAGTAAGGAACGTAGTCTATTGATAAACAGTTACTTAGTACATGGCATCCGATATAAAGCGGCACGCTTTCTCTCGCACAGCGTCTGATCTCAGAGGCCATGCCTAATCCGTGCAGACGCTGCCGAAATTCGTGGTGCCGAGGGGCGCTATGGTGTTCAACTTCACGGCGGAGTCACTGCCTTCCTCTTGTTTTTGCGTCTTTTATAGCTTTCAACGCTTCCGATTATGCTTGCGACTGACCTGCATCGTATTCAAGAAGCCTGTAGCTTGCACATGGCCACTCGATGAAAGCAAACTTTACGTTTTGATCGAGCTGCCGTGGCAATTACTAGTACGTCTTAACTTAATGTACGTACAGCAGGCGTCAGACTTGACCGCTGCAATGACGACAGGTCACATGACTTTAACAAGTGCGGCCTGTAAACAACACGCATCGAATGTTTTGCAAAGAATACGCATTAGGCTCAGCACATTCGAGGCCCCCAAAAAGAATTATACACCGTCCTGCGCAGGAGAAGTAAAAGAAGCTATCGAGGCCCTTCAGTGTGGAGACTGTATGCGTCCCTGGTGCCCCTTTCAGCTACGCGGCAGACAAGTGCACACTTTTTAAAAAAAGAACTTGCAGTTACGCATTACCCAACAGGCATGGTGCTTGAATCTCTTCCCAGTTTCCAGATCGAGAGAAAGGCGTTGCCCTTTGGATTCTTTCTCGCGTCCCAAGGCTCCGCCGGCGCCGAACGTAAACACAGCAGACTATGTGCACGGCGTCTGCCAAGAGTTCCGCGACACAAACATGTATACGCGAATTCCTTCGGAGGTGCTCCAACGCACTCCCCTCCCCCTTTATGACCATCGCCGCCTCTACCAGCGACCATAAAAGCAGGCGCCGCCGCTGTGAAAATGTTCGGCCTTGGGAGCCAGAAGCACGATTATGTAGCCGTACCCGTGACACAGATTTGTGCTCGCTTTGATTGCCCCTGCTCTTTATCCGAGGTAGTCTCTCCGGTAAAGCGTAGAGAGCCTCGCACCTATGTGTCTCGATGTCGCATACATGCCCACGTGTTCCTTCCCCTGTCTCCTTTTCCTTTATTTTTTTTTCTTGACGGCGTAAAAGTGGGCTTAGCGACTGCGTGTTATTGTTTGTTACGGTCAAGGGTACCTGCGCGTGCTTACTGCAAGTTACAGTCAAGGGGACGTTCACGAGTGCGCAGCGAATGATGAAAGGGGAAACGACAAGCGTGATGTTGAGAAACTGAGAGAGGACAATGTGGATCAGACAACCAGATAATCTATTTGAGGTCAAGATAAGTTACCGGAGCGCGGGCAGCAATGTAAACGAAAAGAATGTTCTCAGGAAGGCAGAGATGGGAAATAATGAAGAGTAATCGAGTAATGGATGGTGGCTGGAGACAGCGCGTAGACAAGGGCACTTGTCTTCGTCAGGTGAAGGCAAGTGATGAGTAGAACAACATAGCTCGATGGGATTAACGGAACTCACTCAAACTCACTCGGACTCAGACTCACCAAACTTCTGCTCAACTGGGCTCAGTCAGATTTAATAGAATTCTACTCAGCCGGGCTCACTCAAACTCATAATCGCGGGTCAGTGTGAATGAGTCCTAGTTAGTCGACTCATGGGTCGACCTTTGGGTGGGTTCGCCGACCTTTGGACTCAACCCTTTTGTTGAAACGTGGTTCCAGAAACCCAAGATACTCTTCATCACTCGGCGTTGAACAGGTCACGTAAGGTACTGAAGAGAAAGTCACTGGTTTAACAGCGTAAAAGGAGTTCCAGCGGAAGGTAGGCGCAGTCGGGAATGGCTGACTCTTGGTTCATGTATGTTACCGTGGGGATAGAAACGAAACACAAAGAGAAGACGCAGGCAACACAAACGCTGGACTATGCAGCTAAGATTACTTGAAACAAGGCTACACAGGCAAGAAGCATATATTTTGTAGCATTATTACTGCGCATGAGTGCCACTCCGACCTCTGACATAGATACTCCATTTCTCTGTGAAGCCAACATAAATGATGATAGTTACATGGAGGAGGCCTGATGCGACTGTTTTTAGGTGGTTTTATGCATAATTCAGTTTAGGCTCTGAGGACTCCTATTCGCAACACTACTTCTGTGCTGCTACTCTCGGCTCAATTAGAAGACCTCTTCAGACAAGCAATGGAAATTGGTCAGATATTTATTGTCTGTTCCCTCCCTCTAGAAAAGTCTGATCCTCTCTTTAAATATCATTTCACGCTACAGTGCATATATGCACTGTAGCAATAGCAATCAATACCAATATCCAATCAACTGCCAGTTCTCCTTCCCCCCCAAAATTGTCCATTGGTCCGGACTTCAGCAGTATGCTCCCTCATGAGTGGTTCATTGGTCTCAGGCTCAGCAGCAATCTCTCCCGTGGCCCGAATGCAACAATCATTGGTTCTTGTAGGTCACCGATCGCTCCCGCCTTCTTCCGCTATGTCGGTGTCGTTGTTCGTTCTCATAACAAGTGGCCGCACGCAGGGTCTTCAGTTTCGCGCTTGGGTTCCCTTGTTGGTATATACGTTCGAACACCATCGCGGCGCGCATTTCTGGGAATCTGCTTCTTCCCCAACGTGCGCACGTTCAAGTAAACGCCGCAAACGTCCCCGCAGAAATATGCCTTGCAAGCGGTCGGATGGCGAACGCCTTATCCCACATCCAGGTGTGCTCTGCCCCTTGGACGATCATGCATCAAGTCGAAGGAATGCCCATGTATGGTGCGTGGCAACTGGTCTGGCCGTTCCGCAAGCTGATCTGTCGATTCTCGTTGCAGCGTCTCCGTCGTCGTCCCGTTCCCTCTCCATTGTTCAGAGCGATGTTTACGTCGGCCGCATTATTCACGTTGACTCTCGTTGCAGCGTTCCCACCGTCGGCGTCCGACGTCCCCAGCCCGCCCACTCTCCAGTACGCAGAGCACTGTTCACGTGGGCCATATCGTTCACGCTCGTTTGTTTGGCACCAACTCGCTCGACGTGCTGCGTTGGGCTTGACAGTGATAATGCACTTATCGCTGTCCTTTTTTTTTATGCTATATGCATCAGATACAAGGGTAACTTGAAATACTAGGAGAATAATAGCAGTGAATAATAGATGAGCCATTGATAATTGTTTTGAGGATCACGCTTAATTTTTCAATGGTTCTGTTTCGAGGTATTATGTGTAAACGCGTAACTCTTCGTTTATTTACTCTGAGGAAGCTTGGGGGTGTGTTCCCCATGCTTTGATGCTGAACTCAGAAAGTTATAGAGTCAACAGAATCCTTGTCTCCTTGTCCTTGTATCCTCGTCCATTTTTGTTTCAAGAGTGAGCACATCGTAGCTTGTTTCTCTTACTCAGTTCTTTATCATGTGAACTTGCTTGGGGCGGAACAGAGTATTCAAGTTAGTCTCGTGTTCGATGCCTACTCTAGCTGTTCTGCGCTTGGTTTTACACGTCTTGGCCGACGCTCAACAGTGAGCACAATCAAAAATAATCGGCCATGTAAGTGCTGAGAACATCGCATCAGCGCTGGGCTTTCTTTTGTTTGCTTCTTTCTTTCGTTCTTCTTTCTTTACTTATTTTGATGCCCACAGATGGCACGAGGATTAACTGGTCAGCATTCGAAATAACTAAGAGACAATCGGAGTATTGATTGATTGATCGAGATTGATAGGTTCGGAGTCATTGCGAGTGTAGTTGGTGGCGCAGTATAGTGACAGAGTTTTTTAAGTACGAAAGTTAAGGTCGAAATCAGACAGTCAAAAGGCCTGACATCTATATATGTTGTAAAACCGGGGTAAATCAAGCAGTCTAGGTGACTATTAGTCCCCTCCCAGTTTCAATTTGGATTGCCAAAATAATAATAAAAATAATAACGACGATGATGATGATGATCATCATCACGAGTTCTAGCCTGATTATTGCTGCCATTTTTGGAATGCGTACGTCATCGAGGGCGCATTCGTGGCGAAAGCGAATGAGTGGATCGAGTAATAGCATGTAAATTAGCATAGAATCACGCTGAGCATTGGCGTGGTTCGTGTTTCGGCTGGTAAGTAAGCGACAGTGCGGAGATCAGTAGTGGACATCCGACCAAGGGGGCACTGAAGCCGTGCCATACGACGTATCGATTGGACATTCAGTAACACCGGATTTGAGAGGAATAAAGACAGGAACGTTCCGCCTATACGTGGTAAATCAGAAGAATAATTTGGTTAGCGAAAGTTGGCATTTTTACTTGTTAGAAGTGGCAGCAGGTGGGCCAGAGGGGCACTCATCTACATAGTTAGTGACAAAGTCAAGCATGCAGTGGTATGTGCCCCTCAACGAAAACATGCTCGTACATGCGCCAGTGAATCACCGCGTGGGGCTTTTTGTTCTGGAATTGGTGCATTACGTTGACATTCATGATTTAAAGAGAAGCTTTAGGACATGACTGTCATGAATGATTCATGTATCGTGAATGAATTTGTGAAAACACGAATCCGTCGTTCCTGAATCATTCATGTTTACTCTTGCTATTCGTGTTGTATGTTGTTCAGGTTATTCATGCGATTCATGTTTAACACGAATGTCGTCCAAACCACCACCTTGTCGTAAACAGGCACTTCCTTTTTGCGCGAGCGGTGTCTGTGAGGGAAGTATACCTTCTTTTTTTAAGCGTGGAGGTACGAATAATACACGCGTCAGGCTTTTTTTTAGGAGCTTTTTCATAATTCCGTTGAAACGGAAGAGCGGGAAACAGGAAGGAAGCGTGATAATATTCGAGTACACGACCTATGGGAATGTTTACGTGCTAACGTGATCACTGTGCATATATGTCAATATTGTCACCCACAGGCTGGAGTAATGTGCCAGACTGAGATCTCCAGGATAATATTAAAGCCTGTATCTCTCGCTGTCTCAATAGGAATGTTCAACGTCTCCTCTTTAGACGTGTGTGTTCAGAAAACGCATCGCAAGCCACGTGCGAAATAATAATAAAAAAGAGAAGCTGCATTGAACTGTTCTCTTTTATAAATCAAAGAGAACTACCGTTTTACTGGCAGAAGAATAGGCGAACGCACGTGGCATGGGAGCCGCCGGAGCTTCGTGAGAATTGCCGGCGCCCATTTCCTACACGTGTGGACGGCTGCGTGCGGGAAACACTATAGATAGGCCCGACCACTAAAGAACCGCAATGTTTAACTGTTAGTACAGAATGATTCAGCACGTATATATCACTAAAGAGAGACTAGAGGGTAACGTATGAATAAATTTACTGCTGAAGTATTCTCTCAAAAGTCTATTTGCAGTCATGCTGAGGAAAAAAAGTAACTTTCCTTTTCCGAACTTCGCGCCAATAACACAGCTCCGGCGCGCCTGTATCACGTCACAAATGAGTGCTCGCGTCGTAGTCTTTTCTGCATGTCTGTGTCCCATTCGAGGTGTATTTTCCTGTGTGACACATTACGAGCTCGCAGTTGACCATGCTTCACTGCGGATTTCAAACTGTAAGTTTCCTCGATTTGGTCGGCACTCTGTTCACTAGTTCGACGCAGCGCGAGACTTTCGTCTAAACTGTGTGACAGCGCAGCGCAAGCTGCCTGCAACGCACCCTTCGATCTGTCTTTGTGTCAAGATCAGTTGAGCTCAACGACAGTGGCGAGCACAGTCGGCGATCGTCGAAAATCCGATCTGCGGGCCAAGCGCGTCGGCTTTTATACTTGACTCGTCGAAGGTTCCATCGTAATCGCCGGTACAATACTATTGACGTTGCCCATGCCATCCGATTATACACAAGGTCTGGCGAGAACAAAGACAACTGACAGAAACAACGATGACATTTCGCGTAAGCTTAAGATCATACAGGCGATAAAGTTAAGCTGTTAGCGGATAAATGTGGCCCTCGGGAGAAGGATAAACAAGTACACCTGTCATTATAGTTGACTAGTAGTGCGTGGTTGGAAATATCTCCTAGTTTGGTTTCAACAGTCACCCTATATAAATGGCGTAAAGACAGTCTTCAGGTAACTTTGGTAAGTGTTTCCAACGTGCTAAATATTCCTTTTGTCCGAAGTGCAATCTCTCGATGTGCGTTTTTCTGGCAGAGAAGCGGCGTTCGGGGTAACCGCTTCGCTGCCGTCGCACAGTAGTGCTGCCACAGAGCTCGATACGACAATGAAATTAAAAGGGCATTTGCATTCCTATGTGCATATTCACCGGAATAGGATCGATTAACCACTCGCAGGGGAGACGACAGGCCTCGACTGTCGCTGCACTTTTCTGCTCGCTTTGCATGGCCGCGAGGCCCACAGGTGGCCGCGCAGCACTGCACTGCGTCTTTCGAAATCTGACTCGGAGAAGCGCAGCCAAACCAGAAGCGTTGGAGATGGTCTACGGTGACAGCTTGGAACCCAAAGCAACGGAACGCATCGAGAACTGTCTGGACGCGTGTGCGAACCTAGCACAGCGTCGCTTAGACTAACCGCATAAAAAAATCGTGACAACGCGTTTACCTGCTAGCAGACGACCGCCCCGTCGAGTTTGCGAACCTTCTGCTCAGCCGCCATCTTGCCTGGACAGCAAAGTGGCTCGCATCGTTTTTCGCTTGAGTGCTGTCATCTCGAAGCTGTCTCTTTTGCCGGCTTCGCTAAGGTTGGAACGAGACTTAAGATGGCCGCTGTCCACTTATAGCTGTCTATCTGTAGCCGTCTACGGCGAGTAGTCCACCGCGCACAGCCCAATTTCCTGCTATTTGGGTTGATCTGGGGTGCTCTTCTAGACAATGTCAAGTTTGACAGTGTCTGGAGCAGCAGTAGTACCATATTGTCGAGTTCTGCAATCGCAGCGTTTCTAGCCGATCAGAGAGGCCGTGGCAGCCCTATGAATCGCTAAAATCGAGTATATTGTTTATTTAGAATGTCTAGTCCTTCTTTACGCTTAAACAACCTACCAGACCCGAGCAGACGCTGTATAAAATTATGACGTTACAGAAAGTTGTTGTGGTGTGGAGGCTCCAAACCGACGTCGCCACCCGTTTTTCTTTATTTCTAGTTCATTTTTAAGCAAAACCGTACAAAGCCCAAGCAGCATTCCACATGAAGGAAAATTAGAACGAGTTATTTCTTTATTTCTGACCATGTATATTATAAAAAGATCAATAAGATGTTTTTATTACCTGTATGTTAGTTAGATAAGCATAATTAATTACGTTTCCTGATCTACCCAAATCTAGAAACTTGCTCCAGCATATGCAAAACCCGATTAAAGGCTTTGCGTTAACTTTCCCATGCTTGTAAATTCGTAAGCTTGGAGCATGTCAAATTGAGCGTTTAAAAACGAATGTATATACGTTGGGCTACGTGGCGTTAACAAGCGTTGCTTTGTGAAAAGTGACCTTTTGTAGAGGTCACGTGCAGAGAATGATGCACAAAAATTTCAGACATTGCTCCTTCGGTCATTTGTTGAACTTCACCGCAATGCTCCAGCGTGGCTCAATGAGCTGCACTCTCAAAAATGATATTTCGAAAGATCGGTCGAATTTTAACTACTATCGCTTCGCAACTTCGGGAGAGTACTCCCCGCTAATAACATATACACATACACATAACATATAAGTTGCGTCACAGCAGCGGTTAGGACAGGTATGAAACGCTGCCAAAACAAAGCAGGAAAGTTATGTCTAAGCGCCGTAAATACGTTTATTATTAGAAGGGAGTACCTTCTCGACCTTGTTAGCTGAAAGTTGCTGAAATTGAGCCGCTCTTTCGAGATAACTTTTTAATGCTGCCCATTGAGTTTATCTGGTGCATTGTGGGGAAGTTCAACAGATGGTCGAATTCTTGGGTATGGCTGAAGCGTAAGCTGTATTAGCACAACTTAACGTAATACAACTCTTTATTAGTGTTTCCTCAAATGCGTCAGTAGATGACCATTATCAGCGAAATCTTTCTTTTTTGTGATTTTCTCATGAACAGTTTAATACAGCGGCCCCATTGGCAGCAAAAATAATGCAGAGCGAGGTATAAACAAGCGCGAACAGGTATAAGAAACCTGTACGAATCAAGCCGTTTGACGTTTAGAATAAAAAAAGAACATGAGCCATTCCAATCTGTGAAGTTGGTTGACTAGCGAAGCTGTTTAGCACACGTACGACATGGTGGTGACACTTAATTTTGAACAAAGGTACGCACACTCATTTATTATTGTCTTGATCGGTGGTCATTAGTTCTCTCGCAACTGCAATCACATCTTTTGATAACGTCAAATCGATGCACGCACGCCAATGGGTGGTCAGCTGGGCCGGATCGCCGTGGCATCGCAAGGGAATGCGTGAACCGCTCCCATTTCGGTACCGACACATCCACGTGAAATCACCGACAACGACAACAGGGGTAGTGCTATCGCCGCTAATTCACGCAGAGTAGCCATGAACCTTACGGGACTATGATTCAATACATCGTACACGTAAACCACCCCCTTTCCGGTACCGACACATCCACATTGAAATCACCGACGACGACAACATGGGTAGTGTGATCGCAGCTAATTCGCACAAAGTGAGTAGCCATGAACCTTACGAGACTACGAGTCATTGCATTATTTGCTTGCTTATGGGGCTATGAGCCATTGCTCACGGGGGTGTGAGCCACTGATGGTGACAGTTTTCGACACGTTGTTCTGTATGTTGAATGCGTGATTAGAAAGAATTTAAGCACTGTTGGCTTCACTTTGCTGAAGGCTTGTAGCCTCGGTCTTACGGGCTGTGAGCCATCGCATCTTTTGCTTGCTTGCGGGAGTATGAATGCTTACGGGGGTGTGAGCCATTAATGATGAGTTTTTGTTCACCGAGAACAAGAATGCATGCATGGAACCCCAGCCGAAACGAAGAAGAAGAAGCCGAGATACGGACGTCCCTCACATCGGCTCCGTCGTTTTTGAGTGTTTGTGCAGCCATTTTTGCCACCAACACGGATTCAAGCACATTACTGGGTTTGTGAGGTCACCGGGAATTTGCGGACACCTTTGTTTAAGGTGGGATTTCCATTTATGGACTTTTAGTGGCTTTTCTTGGTGCAAGACCTAAGTAGGCCTACTGGCCCCGCCGGGCCGCGATGGCGGAAACGCGCATGGAAGATGAAGACGCTACCGGATTAGAAGAGAATGAGGAAGATCTAGGTTGGCAAATTGTGACAAGCCGAAAATTTCGCTCCACCACAAGGATTGCTGGCGATGGGAAAACATCGCCGCAGAGCCAGCAAGGCAACAGCAGCAAGAAGGGACCTACAAGCACTATGTTCAATAACCGGATTGTCAAGGCATCAAGGATGCCCCAATAGCCCGAGGAGCACAGCAAAATCATCATCCGCCCACGAGGAGGTCTCAACTTGAGCAAGGTGAGCACCACAGCGATAGGGGTGGCGATTATTGAAGCATCCGGCCTGACTCCGCAACAAGCCCGAGAGGATGTCGTTTGCCCTAACTTCACGCAAAACATCGTGGTGGTTAGTACACCAGATCCCATTCATGCTGCCAGGTACGTGCGAATCAGGTCAATCGTTATAGTGGAAACCGAATATGAAGTGAACGCCTACGAGACAGCTCCGCATACCACGTGTAAAGGGGTGATCCGGAGAGTTGACCTTAGAGACAATCAGGCCACGATAACGAAGAACATTGTGCTTGACTTCAACCCACTGGCATTGGCAGCCAAACGTATTAAATTCACGACCTCGGTCATAGTTCTGTTTGATGGGCTCAAGGTACCCAATTATGTCAGATAAGGGTCGACCCTTGTAAGGTGCTACCTTTATAGGAAGCAGTTTGATGTCTGCTATGCTTGCAGGAAGATTGGACATCGATCAGATATATGTCCAACACCGGACATGGTACAGTGCAGGGGATGTGGAACTCAAAACCCAGAGGACAATCACATGTGTGTGCCTAACTGCAAATTCGGTGGAGGGGACCACCCAACTGGGGACAAGACTTGCCGACAGCGGTACCAAATTCCATACGTGGTGCGAATTCGACGACGAGAACGCAACAGATCTGCATCGGGGGCGACATCAGCTCAGCTGCAACGGGATGCCCAAACGGGCACCAGGGGGCGCACGCGCTCAAGGAGCCCCACACGGTCAAGACGCCGCTCGCCGTCGAAGGGCAGAAGCCGCTCCAGATCACGTGAAGTGCAGGTGCGCTTCGAAGGAGGAGGGCAGACGCCTGGCGACAAGGCGACATCTGGAACAACCTGGGTCGACAAAGTGAAAGGTACTGTGAGGGCTGCGGAGAGCGGTGCGGGGCGGCCGGTCAGAGATAATGATGCCAGGGTGGAACAGCTAATTAAAGAAGTAACGTGTCTGAGAAAGGCAAATGAAGAACTTGCTAAGCAGGTTGTAGAACTTCGCAAGAACTCGCAGACTAACTCGACAAAAGTAGCAGTAGCCAAACCGATGAATAATGACAACAGTCAGGATGAAGAAAACACACCAGCTCCAAAGAAGCGGGCAATAAGCCCAGTAGAAACGACAGTGTGCTCTGCTTTGGAAGAGATCAAGGAGGCGATCAAACAACTTAGAGATGCCATAGATAAAACTACCTTCAAAGTTGATAAGTTATGGAAATAGAGACTGACGGCTGAAAAGAGGCTTACCAAAGTAGAAGCGCAAGGCGAGGACGACGAATACCTACCCTCACAAGCAGAAAGCGTCAGATCGCTCCCTGGCGCGTTGCGGGGTTCTACGAAGCGTACTCTAGGGGTAGCAGTAAGGCGGTTCTATAAGCAATGGCTAGCAGGGGGAGCTTTATACCGTGTGGCAATGGAATTGCCGAGGATTTTATTACAAAAAAGCACCTCTCATGCAGTTAATAAAAACCTCTGCAGACAAACCGAAAATAATTATGCTGCAGGAAACCTTGGCGGATGAGATCAGCCTATCCGGATACAGAGCGACATGCAGGGGCAAAGAGCCGGGTAGGGGGCTAGCCACGCTCATAGATAAGAAGATACCTGACATAGAACATGATTTGCGCCTTTGACTAAACAAATTAGAGTACTTACTTGTGGAAATAATTTTGAAAAGGAATAGAAGCAAACCGCAAAGCCTCTTTTGCCTTAATGTTTATAGCAGCCTCAGCGACATGAAACAGAGTTTCAGGGCACTTCTTAATAAGATTATGGCTGTTACTAAGCACGCTCCACTCATTATTGGAGGAGATTTCAACGCCCCACAACAAACCTGGGGATAACGCTAAAATACTAAGAAAGGGGATGGACTCTGGCACCTAGCTACATATCTTAATCTCTCCCTCATCACAAACCCAGCTTATCCCACTAGGTGTGGTACATCTACATGCAGGGATTCCGCCCCAGACCTAACTTTTGTATCAAATTTAGCGAACGCTGGCTGGAATAACTCCAATATTGACCTGGGTAGTGATCATTACATATTACAAATACTATTGGAAACACCAAGTAATGAGATAAAGCACTTTAACTACATTGACTAGGATCTTTTTCGGAAAGCAAGGAAAAGCAGAACTGAGACAGAGACAGGAGAAAAGAAAACACTCCAAACTTGGACCACTCAGCTCAGGGAATATGTAAAGGCAGCAACGAAGGATATTACCACAGAGGAGGATATCCAAATCATGGACAGTAGGCTGGTGCACTTGATTGAAGCCAAACAATCTATGTTAAAAAGATGGAAAACGCAACGGCTGAACAGGAGACTCAGGAAGCGCATAGCACTATTGAATAGGAAGATTGAAGAACACTCCAGGAATTCACAGAAACAACAATGGGATGAGCTTTGTAACTCCATAGATGGTCGAATCAGACGTGGTGGAAACTGGAACTTACTTAGACGTTTGCTTCATGAGAACGACACGAAATTTAATAGGAGAACAGCAGTAGCACGACTCGTCCATCGTGAGAGTCAGGACACAACGGAGGAGGCCATTCTGGATCGGCTCGCAGCTAGGTATTTACCACTTAAGGATAGCGATGAGAGTACAGACCTGCCTGAATATACAGGGGAAGACTGTGAGCCTATGGATCAAGACTTCACAGAAAGCGAAGTTCGCGCAGCCCTGTACGACCTCAACAGTAGATCTGCTGCCGGTCCAGGTGGCATTTCCAATAGGCTGTTGAAAATTTGGACGATGATTCTATAAAATATTTAACAGAGTATTTCAACGAACTCTGGAAAAACTGTGATTATCCGAAGGAATGGAGAATTGCTAACACAATTCTTATTCCCAAACCAGGCAAGCAACTCAATCTAGATAACCTAAGACCCATATCGTTAACATCATATCTGGGCAAAACCATGGAGCATGTCATATACTCAATAGTCTGACTAAGTATGTAGAAAACAGAAATGTTCTTCCGCATAACGTGATCGGTTTCCGTCCTGGACTTTCGACTCAAGATGCAATGCTTTTAATCAAACATCACCTTATTCTTGCTAGCCCGCTACATACGAGAGCTCTTCTAGGCCTAGATGTAGAAAAGGCCTTTTATCGCATCAAGCACAAGGCCATATTGGATATTCTTTCAGAGATGGGATTGGGTAAACGATTGCACAATATAGTCAAAGCCTTTCTCGGTGGCCGTCCTTCTTGTCTCAGGTTAGGCGAACTCCAATCGACAACCCTGGAACTTGGGAATCGTGGGACACCACAAGGGTCTGTACTATCTCCCATGTTATTTAATTTGGCAATGTCAAAAGTGGCTCGAGGTCTCGCGCAGATTGAGGGTATCCACTTTGCTATATATGCAGATGATGTAACAATCTGGAGTGCTGAAGGTAATATGGGACAAACAGAGACCAAACTACAGGAAAGCATTTATGTGGTGGAAACAACATTTGAGGGTATAGGACTGAACTTCTCTGCTAAAAATCAGAACTATTGGTACTACGGAGCAGTAAGCGTGGGCGCAAGCCGAACGGATATATCCCAGAGGAAGAACCCCGCATTGACATATACGCCAAGAATAGAGAACCAATCAGGCAGGTGGAGACTATTAGAGTGCTAGGACTTTTCCTGCAAGCGAATGGATCTAACTGCAGGATGATACAACACATCTCTAACAAGTCAGAAGAAGTCATTAGGCTTCTGCGTAGAGTTACCAACAAGCATAAGGGGCTAGGAGAAGACAGTGCCATAAGATTGGTACATGCATTCGCCTTTTGCCACTTCTCGTACCTGGCTGGCATGCTACAATGGACACAGGCTGATAAGAACAAGCTAAACGCTTTAATCAGACGACTTATAAAGACTGCACTAGGACTTCCCATCAGCACGGCCAATGATAGCTTATTGCGCCTAGGGCTGCATAACACACTAGAAGAAATAGCTGAGGCTCAACAGTTGGCCCACCAGGAGAGACTAATGGGGACACGACCTGAGAGGGCGTTACTTGAAGAAATTGTCGTAAAAATTAACAACACACCAACGAAGGAGAATTATTAACACAATTGCAAGCGGGATTACGAGAAACAATAAAGACGACCCCGTTCCCTAGGAACATGCACCCGACACATAACCTCGAGATACGGAAGGCAAGGGCGAAGGCACTCCTTCAAGACATAGATGAACATAAGCAGCAGGCGGTGTTCGTTGACGCTGCCTGGGTTAAAAATAAGGATGCGTATACCTCCGTTGTTGTAGACACTCAAGGTAACATACGGGATGTCATCACCGTCTATACCAAAAACCCAACAGTAGCAGAACAAGTAGCAATCGCCTTAGCCATCCGGGCTAATCGGTGGACACATATTTACAGCGACTCTAGAACAGCCATACGCAAGTTTACCAACGGATATGTGACACGGATAGCAACAAAATTACTAGAGAAGGTCAACAGTGAGAGGATTGAAATCCGCGGGTTTCCTGCACATCTGGGGGTGGTGGACGGAGCTCGGAGAAACCTCAATGAGGTGGCAAATTAAGCAGCACGAGGACTTTCTAGCCGTGCTCTTCAAGACCGAGCAACTTACACTTCACCCGGGGAACACAGGGATCGATTATTAACATATAACTAATTCACGAAGCATTATTATTTAAGCAGAAGGGAATACCCATTGCCACACGGTAAGCTTTGCAGAGCCCAAGTGGTCACATTACGTTTGCTACAGACAAGAACATACCCAAGTCCAGATTTTATTAACAGGATCTATCCGGAGAGGGAAACTCAAACCAACTGTAATAAGTGCAATGGCATCATTACTCTTGACCACATGCTTTGGCTGTGCCCCGCGGTCTTCACAGACTGTGACAAGGAACAAGAATGGTGGCGGCAAACGCTACACAACGAATCAGTCTCTGACCAATTACGGGCAGTCCAGCAGGCCCGCGATGTGGCTGAAGGGCTCGGCCTGACAGTCCCAACGTGGGAGCGGCCCGCGTCAACCTAGGGTTGACCTTCAGGACCCAATAAAGTTCTTCATACCATACCAACCCCAGCCACATACAGCTTCGCTGTAATATTGAAGAACAAATTATCAAACGAATGAGGCCGGACGTGGCCAAGTAATAACTTGAACGGCGCCTGAACAGCGCGAACGAATACAATTGTGTTTAAAGAATACAGCTGCGAAGTGTGGCAGGAGCAACAACCCTTATCGGGGAGTTGACAAAGAGGCAATAAATTCTTTTAGTGTCGACGATAAATAAGGCGGACGACATTTTTTTCCCCCGTCGATTCTATATTCCTGACGTAGTAGGAAATAATTCTTCGTAAAGAAATGAGCAACAAATGTGGATGGAACATCCTGTATTAAAGCTGTTGTGTCTTCCTGGCAGTAAGCGTGTAGGTATATCTTTCACAGGAGTTGTACAGCCGGCGGTGCAGATGTTAGCCTATTTGCCGCGAGGGGGAAACTATACGTGTGCTTGTTTAATTATTTTCCCTGCTTGAGCTTAATGAGGCTCCGTTCGTGGTATCAGGATCACTTATGTTGAAGCATTGAATGAGCTCGTCGATGCTAATGTTTACCTCCGCCGCGGCGCCTACGCTTAACAAGCTATACTTTGCAAGAATGTAACGCTTATATATATATATATATATATATATATATATATATATATATATATATATATATATATATATATATATATATATATATATATATATATATATATATATATATATATATAATGCTCTTCTGCTTAGACTTTGTTAGGCGTTAAAGAAACCTAGGTGGTCAACATTAATCCATAATCCCGCGCGAGGCGAGCCCGTAATGCAGATCGTGGTTTTGGTACATAAAAACCCACAAGTTGAAAACAATTGCTTCCTGCTATACTTCGCTTATCTTAGTATATGCGTGGGCTTATACGTTGCTGTTGGAGATATTTTTTTAAGTATAACTCCTAAATCTACTGAAAACGAGATCATTGAAAAGAAAAATCCATGACGGCTCGTCACAACCGCAAGCGTGGAGAACGTGATGTCCCATCATAAAATAAAGGTTTTTTTTTATGCGAAAGTTATGTGCGAAACGGGGGGGGGGGGGGGGGCGAATGAACTTGGCCGGTAGTTTGCAAGCGGATGTGCCGAAGCTGAGGCTGTAGTTTCTAGACACTTGTGGCGTGTTCGAAGGTTCGGTTACGGGCAGTGCTGTACATGAAACTCATGAAAGACAGCTTTAACGAACAAAAGTATGTCTGATAACGATATAATCTGGTTAACTTATTGCTATTGGAGGCGGCCTATAGCTATGTTTGATGTAACACTTCACTGCCGTCTTAACCTTTCTAGCGTTGCCGGAGTCTATTAAAATATGTCTGCAACAGACGAGAGCCCATCAGCGCTTATCTGCTACAGTACCGCTATTGTAACGCGTTTCTTTAATTAAGTAGACAAAAATAAATAAAAACTAATTCGTAGTCTTTAGGCAATGATACAGTAAAGAGCGCACTATTTCTGTTGTCTGCTGGCTCGAGTAATGTTAAGTCCGCTTACTCTTTGTGTGTTCTTAAGGATTACTGTTGTATTCACTGGCGCTCGTACAGTATTATCGGGCAGCAGCCATTTAGTATCTGGTTGATAAGCCGGCGGCAGCTGTATATATCGCAGCTCTGCATAGTTGTTGCGTGGCAGGAGCATACAAGCGCTCACGGCCGGGGTCAACGTCACACTGTGCGCTGTTTGCGCCGCTCCACTTTGGCGTTCCAGTTGTCCTGCGGTCCGAATGGAGAGGCGACGGAAACCTTGTTACACTTTTGTCACTTATTTAGCGGGCATGTGCTCGTTCGCACACGCTGCCAGAAACAAGTCAACGGGATGTAGAGCCCAACATAAGCAGAGAAGAGAGGGAAAAAGAAAGAAGTACGTGTGGATCCCGCGCACTGCGGGAATCGACGTGAGAAGCTTTCACGGCTGTTTGCGGTGACAGACGATAATTAGCGGCGATGTTGAGCGCGAACGTTTGCCTCTTCGCGTTTAGTGGAGTACGAGTGAGGTGGCGCGATGTTAAAGGTTACCTTGCGTGCACCACTTGAGTTTCTACACGCAGTACACAGGACGCATGGCGAGACGAGTTTGCTTGAAGCGTTGTAGTCCGCCATTGTTCATGGCCTCCGAGCGGGTTTGCACTGTCATTGCCTCACGCGGTGCATGGTATCGTGGCAGAAGCGCTAAACGTTAATTGAATTATGGGGCTTTACGAGCCAAAACCACTATCTGGTTATAAGGCACGCCGTAGTGGGTGTGGGGGCTCCGCTTTAATTTTGACCGCCTGGGATTCTGTAACGTGCACCTAAATCTAATATGCACGAGCCATTTTTTGTTTTGCATTTTGCCTTAGTTGGAATGCAGCCGCCGCGGTTTGGACCGAACCCGCGACCTCGAGCAACGCCATAGCCACAAAGCTACCGCGGCGGGTGTTGATTGGCTGGGCGGCCGCTTGCGTATAGTGTAGCATTGACGCTGCGGTGATTTAGTAAGGTTTTGCATCTGTACGCCCTGCGTAAATTTTCCGCTGGACAAAATTGCACGGCGTTTATTTTTCAGAAATAGCAGCAACTTACCGTATCGTAACCTGAATTTACATTTATCTAGTTTGTCCGCCACTCTTCCCGCGTGTATACTCGGTCTCGAAGGTCGTTTGCAGCACCGTGGAAGCTGCAGGACTTCTTAGTCAATAGGAAGGCAGGATGCCCTCGATATGTGTTCATCCGCGCCTCGTTTTCTTCCCACCGCCACAGTAATTCGTGGTAAACGATCTACGTGCGCAAAGATTCTAACATGTAACGTACCGCTGCAATGTATGGTGTACCAGGAAGAAAAACTCTCTTATGCTACCAATAATCGACATTTAGGACCGGAACCATATACTCCGGTACTCAGTATCTTTATTTTTATTTATACAAGTACCTGCAACGACATAAGGTCATTACTGCAAGGGAAGGGGGGTGCATTTGCAGCAAAAAGAAAAACATAAGCAAAAGTTGAGCTTATCTAAAAAAATCAGACAGCTAGGTACAAACGCAACGTAAAGAAAGGAAGAAGAAAAGAGAAGAACATTGTAGAAGCAAGCTCACAGGTTCCTTCACATCATAGAAAAGAAAGGCATGGTTTACCGCACGAAGTGCAATGATGTGCGCTGATATGCACCAAAAAAAGTTACTTAAACTTGGAACTTTCACGGCTGTTTCAAGAAATTCAAATGCATGATCACATCGCAAAGAAATGAAATGGGGCGAAAAAATGTACAAGTTCTTGTTTATTCCTGTGGGACCAGTAAAGTTCGAAAAAATTTTTCTCCTTTCGTTGCTGATTGCCGTTGTGCTAGTGTTTGCCAGCCAAGGTTTTCTTCAGTTAATGTAATAATGCTGTAGAAGTTGTAATTTCAAGAAGCAAACCTGGCAGCACGGTTATGAATGCGTTCAAGTTTGTCTATGAGATAAGAGGTTTGAGGGTCCCTAGCCGCGCAAGCGTACTCGAGTATCGTGCGAACATTTATATCGTAAAGCTACTCTTTTACACCTTTGGGGGCTTGATGAATATTACACCTAATGAGGTTGAGAATTCTTGATGACATTAAGGTGAGACGTTATATACGCCTATTCCAGGTCAAACTTTCTGAAAAGTAGACTTCAAGATAATTATAATGTTCAAGCCGTTTAGAGGGCACTCCATCCAAATTTTAAACGGATCTCACAGGGAGGCGTCTACGCGTGGAAGAAGCGAGTTGACACTTTGCGCTGTTTAATGATATGCCAGACTTCGAGCGCCAACCTTTGTGTTTAAATCACTCTGTAGGCAGCTAACATCATGATCATTTTGAATATCTGTGAACGCCTAGGATTGGAACGCCTTTTCTGTTACCTGTTTCTCTTTTTCTTTTCCTTTTCTTGTTCCTTTTTATTATTCCTCTCGCTATTTGTCGTCTTTACAACCTCTTTATCCCCCACCCCAGTGCAGGGTAGCAAACCAAAAACCCGCCTCTAGTTAACCTCCAAGCCCCTCCTCTCTAATTTACGCAGTCGTACACTAAAAAACTAAAAATAACAACGACTCCAAAACAGATCCTTGGTGTACGTCAGGAGTTACAGTGACACCAGTTGATTTAACCCCCTTGATTAACACATACTGCGTTCGCCCAGTCAAATAATTTCTAATCCAATTGCCTATAGCAGGATAATTGCAGGGACATGATAATTTATGTAACGGCAAGGCATGAGGAACCGTATCAAAGGCCTTTCGGAAGTCTAAAAATGCACAGTCTACCTGGTCACCTAGGTCGAAACAGTAAAATAAATCGTGACATAATTAATATTACCTGTGTACGCCTTGTACCTTAGGTAGCGCTCCAAATGACTTGCGAGATGGGAGTAGAGTAGTAGCGTTTAGTTTATTGAAGAGACCCACGTATGCGAGCTGCCATGAGCGAAGCGTGACGATACTGCTATTCACTCGTTTCGTGAGTGTGTAGGCTCTACCCATTCTCTGCTTCCTCTCCCTACCTCCTGCCTACAATTCTATTTACCTTCCTTCTGGGCTGTTGTACAGGAGTACAAAGGTATAAACGCTGCAGCTACTGCAATACTCTTGCAGTAGGGGGGGGGGGGGGGGGAGGTGCTGGGTTGTCACGCATAATTACAACCGTCCACAAGGTATTGTGAGGCGCCCATGAAGCTCTAAAGGGTACTGTGGCAACTGGTTGCTTATGTCGATTGTGCCCTCTGCTGTGCTCCTGGCATGCGTACAGACGGTCTAAACCACCCTACGACACGGCGTGCCAGACAGTAGCAGCAGCAGTGGGAAAGCCAAACAGGCAAAGCTTTAAAAGCTTCTTTAAAAAAAATAAGCAGGGATAGCCATCATCGCGTGTCAGTGTTCTAAAAAGGGTCACTCTAAAGGCGTTAGGTTGAATATCTGCTAAACGCGCGTGAAAAAAAATAAAAAAGAAAGAAACCTGCATCTAGGCTCACAGGACTATTATTGCAATGTCACTTTTGTGGCCGTTCTTCATTGGCTTGAGGTTTGCGCTTCCAACCTTTCCAACTGATCATCTAGCTAAGTCCGTCCGTCCGTCCGTCCGTCCGTGCGATCGCCCGGCTTCTTAAACTTGTCGGTAGCAATATAGGGCAACTTCACAAGGTTCCCACACTATTATGAGGCGGACCTCAACCTCAATTCGACCTCAACTTCAGAATGTAAGGGAACCTTTGCAACTGTTACAAATTACGTGAATGAGGGCAGCAGTTCTATCCTCAACCTGATTTGTGACTGATGTTGAGGGAGGCCGAACACTCGGTGAGGTCGTGTTTTGAGGTCGAAGTTTTCCGCGCCTGCCGCAGTGACTCAGTGGCTATAGCGATCTGTAGCCGAGCACGTGTTTGTGAGTGCAATTTCAGGCCTCTAGGACGACATTTCGATGAAGACGGAGTCCAAAAATGCTCGCGTACCGTGCTTCCTGGGCACGCCAAAGGAACCCAAGGGTTCAAAACTAATTCGAAGCGTTCCACGACCCACTGTGTAGTTTCGAGGCGTTAAATGAGTAATAATATCGCAGCGAGGAACTGCTATAAAGGTATTAGAGATTTTTTTAAAGATATATGCAGTTCCAACGCACATGTTGAAATTTGTGTCAACTGAAACTTTTGTGAAGCAGTTAATGAAATGCTATAAATGTGCTCATTTCATTCCTGCGCCTTTGGCGCGCTTAAAGGAAGCTGGCGCGCGCACGCGGTCTTGCGCACCGTTGCTACGCAACGTGACAAAGCTTTCATAGCCTTGTGTTTCTTCATTTCGTCTTATTTGTTTCAAATGTGCTGGCCACATCTTGGCCATTCTATGGCTGTGGGCATGTGCCATAGTGGGGAACTCTGAATCATCATCAACACGCTGCAACCGTGTCAAAGAGCTAGTGAATGTTGTCATGACATGTACCACCCAGTTTTGATCAACCGCCATTGGGGCTATGTGCCATAGCACGACAATCATCATCATAATCAACACGCGTACACGCTGGTATGTGCAATAGAATGAGAATCATAATCATGAACACGGCGATCATCGCTAAGAGCTAGTTGGTGTAGGCACGAGAGGAGTGTACGGGCCACTTTGTGTGGTCTTCTATCTATGAATCGATAAGGCGAGACGATATATGTACACCCGTGTGTGCTGACGGCCGGACTTGGTCTGGCGCATCTACTTGTGCGACAGATTGATTGTCGTTTCCTTTTTTTTCACGATATTTCACACCCGACACTACGATCATTCGCATTTGTTATTATAGCCAATGCATCACCCAACTAGGTAATGTCATTTATTTTATTTTTTTCAAGTGAATGTATACTCGGCGAGAGCCCGACCAGCGACCGACAGACCCTGGCGATACCATGCGATATAGGCAAAAGAAGCTTCGCTTTAAAAGACAAAAGAGGAAAGTGAGCTATGCAGCAAGATAGCGAGGAATACGTAGCTAGAAAGTGGCATTTCGCCTCTCCTGCTTCGTTCTTTTGGATTATCTCATATTTCTATTCCCTCTTTCCACTACCTCAGAGTAAGGTAGCCAACCAGACGCATATCTATGCATTTATGGTTAACATCACTGCCTTCTCTCTTTCTTTCCTCCTCCTCCTCTTCCGGGCGAACAACATGTTTTTCGACAGTATACGGGCACGAGCGCAAGTCGGTAGCCCGAAACCTTGACGAGGTCTGGAGATAAGGCGGCTAGAATATTGACCAATACTCGAAAGGGAAGGTAACAGGGTAGACATCTTATCGCGCCAGCCTGATAAGCACAGCAGGTCGTTCGACGTGATCATCCGAGCAAGCTCCGGGGATTGGCACGGCCAAAGCCACCGGGCGTTACGCAGTTTTTTCGATTACTCGAAAAACAAGTAGCGACTGCCGTACGACCAATGTGTGTCTTTAAACGAACCAATCGATGCACTTGAAGTCTTAATATTATGCACAGAGTTCTAGAAGAAAAGGTGAAAGCAGGGTGTAGGGGTCAGCCCGCCAGCATAGTAGTTTAACTAGCGTGGGAATAACGGGCGTTGCGTAAGTTTACATAAACGTTATTCTTCTGGCTTCGAACGCTCGTGTTGCTGCCGTATGTCCGACGCCCAATATCCACTTAACCAAGCGATGCAGCTTAAAGATAGCTTAAAGCATTGTGGGGTTTTGCGTGAGAAAACCACGATATTATTATGAGGCACGCCGTAGTGGGAGACCTCGGATTAAATTTGAACACCTGGGGTTCATTAACGTGCCCCAATGCATGGTACACCGGCGTTCTTGCGTATCGCCCCCATCGAAATGCGGCCGCCGCGGTCGGTATTCGATCCCGCGCCGTCGAGCTTAGCAATGCAACACCAAAGGTACAGTTTCATACGCATATTATTAGATGAAAATCTGGAGCCTCGGTAGTGTCTACAAAGTTAGTCACATAATTGCACATGTCGCCATGGACTGCCTCAAGGAATGGAGGCGAGGTACCAGATCTGTAAAGTATGTGAACAGTACACCGGTGTATTTTCTTCTTTTTCTTTGTACGTATCGGGGCGCTGAGGCCTCCTTATCACCTTAAACGCTGTACACCTTCCTACTGTACCTGGTAGCGCTGGACCACCCAGCCGCCCTGAGCTGCTCGATACGCTGAGTCCAATACTCGAGTCCCATGCTGAGCACATGAAAACAGCCAGCAGGCTGCGTGTAAGTTTCCTGATGGCTCGTATAGTGCTCGCATATGAGCAAAATATCATCGTCAACTAGCTGCCGGGACCCCGCAGCGCGTCGATGACGTGCGCTTATGCATATTTCACCATGTTGCATGCGCATACCTGTTGTGGACAGCACGGAGATCTTAACGATTTCTAAGAGTTACAAAGAAAATGGGAAATATATTAGCACGACAGATCACCTGTGTCCCGTGCGTCTTTCCACCCCACATTGCTAACAGCCAAGAAAAAAAACTGAATTCTAATAGGTGCTGAAAAGCATAATCGATGACATCAGCAGGCCCACTAATGTTTCGTTGCCCACGTGATGTCTCCGCCTTTATACCCTATTCTTAATGTGATAGCATTATAGGCGGACTTCAACGACTTTGGAGGTATCACGTTCTTCTGACGAAGAATATGAGTCGATTCCGAAGGTAGTGAAGTCCAGCGTCTCAAAGCGCTAACGACAAATGAATTGTAAGAGAGAGAACGAGAGGAAAGGAAACCGAGGGCCCGATATTTATTAGTCATATCATAAGAAGCCAACAAACAAAGCCACCAAGGACAGCATAGGGGAAACTGTTTGTACTTATTAATTGAATTAAAGAAATGACAAATTAATGGAAATTAAAGTGGATGAGAAAAAAAAGCAGCTGGCCGCAGGTGGGGCACAAACCCAGGTATTCGCATTGCGCGTACGATGCTCTTAGCAGTTGAGCGACCGTGGCACCGTTTTCCCAGCCACTTTCTAAGGTATTTATGTTTATCTGCTAGAACTAAACCTGGGAATGTTAGCCAGCGCCATCGCTCATGGCCTTGACGGCGGATGTGGAACATTCTTTCTGCCGCAAGCGTCACGTGTAAAGGTAGTTCCTTCACTAAAGTCGTCGAAACGCGAGCAAAAAAAAGTTGCAAATCTTTGACGTTCCACTGACGTTGTGGCACTACTGTTGGAGCGCGATATACTAAGATTAAATTAAAGTTTGGCATTCATTGCCTCCGATATTAGCCATGTTCCCGTTAAAGAAAAGAATGCCTCGTGAAACAGTGCTTGTCTTGAAGGAGCTGTTGTCGGTATATTATTTTCTTTATTATTTGTTTGAAACCTTTGCGCAGTTTGGGGAATTATGATGAAAGGAGCAGGCAGCGATTTTTGTTGTTGTTTAATAACTGCAGACAAACAGAAAGGTGAGCCAAATTAAAGCCAGCTATCCCAAGGCATAGTTAAAGAAATGGAAACTACACATTTCCCCGTATACGTTGCACACGTACCACAAACACACAAGCGTGCTAAACGTAACTGTAAAGAAAGGCAAGCAATAAAAAGGAGAAAAAGCGTCCTATATGCACCCGCGTTAAGTAAAAGATGTTCATGTCCGTCTACAGGTATCGAGATCCTATTGAACACGCGTGAAATGGAAAATTGTGATCGACTCGCTTGCAGCACGGAAACCTATACGCGTTTCTCGGAACCACAGTTTCGAGTTAATTAATTCGGCCTCGAAAGCTCTGCGCAATATGCCCTGCTGGTTAGCTCACATGGTGGAGCGACCGCCCCGGAAGGGCGTTGTTCCCGTGTTCGATCTCCGGACAAGGGCTAATTTCTCTACAAATGCGTTGTTTTCTTTCCGCTAAACCCGTACAGGTTTTCTCGTTACGTACCTGACTACAGTCCAGTAGGTGACGATATACTGTTCGCAACTTTTATAACCCTTTCTCCATCTTGCTAGTTCCGGCAGAATTGATTTGCCTCGAACATTCACAAAAAATATATAGTGCACCAGTTTTAACTGCTTTGATATTGAATCTTGGCGTCCGTTTTCAACGCTGTGCTCACCTGCAGCGGCGCCACCCCAACGGGGCCACGATGAACGACCACCGCGCCTGCCGCGAGACGACGATCCGTGCAGCCGTGATTTTCGTGGTGCCGGCAGAGCGCGCGTGTAAGTAGCGAGGGCTTGCAGTGGGAGATCCTGTAAGGCGAGCACACCCGCCCCGCTGCCTGCTGGACACCGCTCTGATGTTACGGACGGAGCGGTCCGATAACGTCCTGCTCGGAAATTCCTCCGCGTGGCCGCTAGACGTGGACGCAGACAATAGGCTCGTCCCGAGAGCACACACGACGCGTTATCTTTATTCCATTTCTCCTCGGGCTTTGCAGCGATGCAACACTCTTCTTTTTATTTTATTTTTGTTTTGTGTATTGTCTGCGGTGTCAGTAGTGAGTACGGGGGCGTTTAACGGAGATAACGACGCTGTGGAAATGATATCTCCATTTTCTGTCTAGACCGCGTTCAAATCTCGTGAGAATACGTGGTTACTATTTGATACGCAGGTTGTTAAAAATGAAGACAAAAATAGAAAGAAAGAAAGACACTAATCAGTTGTGTAGGTCCCATGCCCGTGGTAATCTATCTGATGCGACATCATTCGCAATGTGGATGCATTCGCGAAACTGGTACTGTCGACGCCGTCGTAAGCAAGCTAACGCTGTCTTTATGACGTCAAGATCGTCATAACATTGTCGCCACTCGGTAGTCTTCCTGCCGTCGTCGTCGCATCACCATCGCCACCGTCGCGCCGTGGAGTGCCTTAGGGGAATTACGAAAGCGGCGTGGTACCGACACCGGGGATACCCGCAAAGTGGGAGCAGCTAGTCACTGAACACTGTCGCATCAGAAAAAGAAAAGTAATTCACACCCACAGTTCAAATCCAATGAGAAAGCTCACTGTTATTTTGCAGAACACTTTTATGCCAATCTTGTACTGCATCGCTCTTAACTGGCAGTCACTGCTAATCAGTATGCAATGCTTGGTTTATATATTGTCAGCCGGCACATAATCGGGCCTGAGCCGAGCGCGCACGTTAGCAATTGTAACAGGATTATTTAACGGCTTATTTGCATTGTGTTAGCATTTTCTCCAGGTGGCTTGTACAGGTGCTCCCTCTGACAGCCTACTTTGAATACCATCTATATACCACATTTGCTTGATTTTAATGCCCCCTCGACTGTGACGCATATCCGATTTTCTCGGCGAGAAATGAAAAGTGCAATGCCCTTCATTGTAGAACTGACTTTGATTTCCGAACTTTGAGAAAGGATAAACACAATGCCCTACATATTCCATTCACCAGCTTTCCTTGACAAGAGAAATGGTAATGGTGATTTATCGTCACTCGGAAGAATAAAATTTATCGCATCCAAGCAAGTATGGACAGGGCATCACTCATCGTCACTATTGCAGGTCTCGTTACTATAAACAGCCCCGGGGAGTCATGTGTTCGGTGCCATCTAGGACATTTCAAATACCGCATTTCTTAAACGGCTTGCAAGCCATGGCAGCCTAAGCTGCGGAGAAAGCCACTTCCGCTTCAACAGCTTAGGTGCTATTTGGACGCTGTCAAAATTTTAATAAGTTATTGAATTCCGCCATGTTCGTGTTTTGAGCCAATCACTGAAGTTGCAGTAGCGGTTTCAACCAATCAGAGGTGACAAGATGTCGAATTGGACAAGACAGCGGAGTTTGGCAGTACTCCAAGCAGTGCAGTGTGCTAAAATACTACAGCGTTAGTATGCTGGTTAGAAGGGGGCAATGTAGCGGGCGGGAGCCGGCGGGGCGCACAGAGGAGGGATGAAAGTTGTAGATGGCGCTACTTGCAGCTGGTGTGCAGCTTTCGCGGCGTTTGAAGGGGACGGAACATGACAACTAGCACCAGCGTTTCGTTCACTTTGCGTCGCGTTTAAATTTTTAATGTAATGCGCGATGCAAACATCACGAAGTGTGTGCAGCTTAGAGATGCATTATTAAGAAGGGTGGCACTTCTTAGGAGAGCAGAGACTAGAAATATGCGTTATTTACAACACCGAAATGCGCAGCAGATTTTAGCCATATGATTTAAAAAAGGAGTAAGATCACATTTGAAGGTTACTCTGGACGAGTTGGTTTTTACTAAAAGGACTGGTGTTAACGCAAGCGAACGTGGACCGTGAACACAAACAAGCCGAAACGCCGATTTTCAACTTTTGGCATTCGGTCAGCTGCCGCAGATATAGCCAGTGGGCACAGAGAAGGTCGTACACGCAAACAGACAAAAACAACGCTGGGGCTGCGCGCAATAAACTGGTGAATAACATCACCGAGTCGTTCAGTTTACTGCCACGTCCGCATGCACCAACAACATGCCCTTTATTGAAGCTTTAGTCTTGTAAAAAAAAAAAAAAAGGTACGTTTGTGGGCCGCTTTGGCGAACCTCAACATGCACTAAACATTTTCCATCATTGCTTTTATCGTACAGGTTGTACTTTATTACATAGTACAGTAATCCACATGCACACATCAGACCAAGTTTAGCAGTAGGCTTTACTTCACTCTCCTTAACTTCAAATGTTTATGGCGCTTCCTTTGAAGAGACTTGACCATGTTCAACGATCTTGTGAAGAAGTGCAGCCTAATTAACACCACAAACTGGATAATTTTTGCCGTGACCTCTTTGCGATGGAGCTCGCATTCCACTTGGCAGGGTGTTCAACTGCTCAAGAATTACATAAAATCATGCACTTTTTAATGCGCACACAAGCGTGGTCTACACGCCCACGCTTGCCCGGCAGGCCTCGCTGGCGCTACACCGACCAGGGCCGCGCCGCAACTTGTCCTTGCACACCAGCGTGCTTTAACGCCCCTAGCGGCACCGGGAAATTTCATCGTTCATCGCGCATCTCCCTAGCACGGCGCAGATACGCTGCCCGTCACACTGCCCCCTTCTAGCCACCATACCGATACCGATACCGATAGCCACCATACCTTGCAGCGACGTCTGGATTGGATTGGATTGGATGACAGAAATTGTTAATGCCAGTGACGATAGCTTTTCACTATTGAAGTTTTCATTTCGTACTCGTATCTAACGTAAACGCCATTATTTAGTAAAGCGATCATTAAGAACGGGTAAATACCGTATTGGCTATGTTCTGACTGGGATACATAGCGCAAAAAATGACACAGGGACAAGCAGGAACACGGGACGAGCGCTAACTTTCAACAATTGATTTATTGCAGCTGGTGAGTATATATATACTCACTGGGACGCCACTGCAATAGACACACTGAAGGGAAGGAGGAAAAACAGTCATGTGACTACTATGCCCAAAAATTCAAGCTATTTCCTTGATAAAAGGAAAGAGCTTCCTCCAGCTGTGCACACCTTCGTCCAGGCTACAGCAACGGCCAAGCTGCGGCGTTAGTGGTTTATGTTGCGATGCAAACGTGTCGTGATCATATTTTACGACGCGACCAGCGGCGAAAGCGAGAATCTTCTTCGGAGAACGTGCGCTCTGTTGCAGCAATCACATTCAGCGCGCAACGGTACACCGTTGTAGTGTACCGCTGTAAAAAACTTCTGAAAAGAGGTCCACTCTAGGAGTCCGCACCACAGCTTCGGATTTATTGGTCAGTCACTAGAAGGAGGCCGAAGATCTGTTAAAGTGAGTAACTTTAACTGGATCTTATGCTTGTTTTCGTGGTGGTCGTAGTCTCGCCACAGAGGTCACGTGGTCTCGCGCAACCGAGTGGCGAAGCGCGTTCGTCTGCGAATGCCAAGTGTCATAGCCCTTTAGGGGTGCTTACATGAATGCGACTGGCGCGTCGTGTCGCATTTATATCATATCGCATTCATATAAACGGCGGTAACGCACTATATAGGTAGGTGAATCGCATTGACGCGACATGAGAGGGTAGTTACAGACAGATGGTAAGTCGCCTCGCGCGCTGCATGTAAACCCTGGCGTATCACTTTGAGGGAGAGAGGCGATTGCCACCGTGGGTTCTCCTGCACTAACCGGCGGAACGCGAATCGTCGGAAACGCGTTCCACCTCGCTTCAGACAAAAGGGAACGCGCGATATGTAAACGCTGTCGCATGGCGATTACTGCGACGCGCCAAAGAATGCGACACGTTACCGCATGTAACCGTGGCTTTTGAGACGCACGTGCTTGTTGCGCGACAGCTTTGAGGCGTCTCAAGGTTTAGACGATCGGCTGGAGCGCTCGAGAAAGACAGCCCTCCCTTGCGCCGCACTCTTCCCCTGCGGTGGCTGCGAAAGAGGATTCCGGCGGTGTGCAGTGGCGTATGGCAGTGGCCCCTTACACCGGTGCTCGCGTCGTTGGCAACAACACACGTGTGATGAATCGGCTTGTATGTTAGCGCCCTATACTGCCACTACAGATGGGCCAGTCACCGGCTCTGTCCGTTACGGAATCGCGCAATAAAACATACGGCAGCTAAGTGTTCTCACTGTAGCAAGAATAAGTCTTCAAGCGCATCACTCCTTTAAAGTTTCAGTGGCGATTTAACAGTAGATTCGTGGAAAATGTGTTACCATAACGTCGCACATCTTTGAGGTACCGGGTCCGTGATGTGTACCACGTTACCACATTGCCAAATGTTGTTCAGGAGGAGCTCACTCGACACACTCCCTGCAACCACTAGCTCGGATTGCAATATGAATGCCATATCGATTTTATTGTTAGAAATACACAGTTCATAGGTATGACCATACATGGTTCTAAACATATATATAGGCTCAATTATCCCGCCCAAAATAAAGTAATGCAAGCTGTTTTTGCTGTACTAGATTTACGAGTCCTGCATGTGCATTCTATAAAATGTTCACGACAATCGGCGATGACTGTTTTTTCTTTGAAGATGCCCTTAGAATGGGCCAATTCTCTCTGTTCTTTCGATTTTGGCGTTTTCGAGATTTTGTTACAAAATAAAGGCGTAATGTAGCTCTGTGTTCTTTAAGTCAATTTGCGAGGAACTTCAAAATTTGCAAAAAGATATCAACTTGATCACCCCTAGAAAGCCACTAATTTCGGGGTCAGTGACAGGCGCTTGCTCAAATAGCGAAGTATGACTATTCTTCAAAAAGATAAACTGGGAGCAGCATAAACCTAAGTTTCCTTGGGACCGTGGTTCTAATGGTGCAGTGTTACCAAAAAAAGTTTGGCGGTTTACAATGTTTCAGTTTTCAAGTGATAGATGTTCAAATTTGTGAAATACGCAAGTCGCGAAAAGGCTCTTGTCCACCTTCAGTGAAATAATTGCTTTATTTTCACGAAATAAGCTCTGCGTCTCGCAAAACAAAGATGATTCCTTTCTATAGATACGTTTTCCCACCTCATATAAAATTTTCGCTGAAAACGAAAACATTGCCTGGACCCCCCCAAAGTCTGTCCTATCTGAGCACAACTTTTGGTGCACTAATATGCACCTCCAATAAGCTTTTCGGTATGTCTTCAGAAGTGTAGCGACATATGTACATATATACCCCTTGGGAAAGCACGAGTGCGAGGCATTGAACTTAGCCAAAATCCCTTGAGTGTGTAATTTTAACCAGGGGTGCTATGCAGGATGCGCCGAGTTTCTCGTTCACCCGAGTTTTACCCGAGTTTGCTCGACGGCAGTCAGTGAACGGAGATAGCGCGGAACGCGCAAATGCTACAGGCAAGAAATTATGTAGACAAAAAGCCGCGTATGACAACATGAGCGCACCCTGCGCGGCACGCTGCTTCCACGTGTCAAGCGCAGAAGGCTGCACAACGAAGCGCGCCAGCGCCGCGTATTGTTATCAACGGATTATCGCAACTTAGCAATACTGTGACTGTGCCGCTGTCTGTCTGCACACTTGCCGTGAGCCGCTTGCCACGCCTTTCCCGGGCGCGTCAAGGGCGTGGCTCCTCTTTCGGCGATATCTTTCTATCCTCGATCGAATGCGAACAGGGTACATGCGGCGCATTCTTGCACCTACGCTTTCGCTCAAACGAATACGTTAAAATACAACAAATAAAATAACGAACATTTTTATTTCTTTAAGTGTCTGTTTTTCGTTTTGAATGCTAGAAATTTGTGATGACAAACGGAGATCGAGCAAATTATTAAATTTTGCACTTCTTGCCGCGAGTGACGACAGTGAGGCGAAAGCTTAGAAGCGGATAAATTGAAGCGGGTCGCACGCACGAGGCAGTTCATACGGTGAGAAGTCGCCTAGGGGCGCTACAGTGCTATTCTCAATAATGTCAGTGATCACCGCTCTTTCTCTATTAGGGGAATAGAAACGCAGCGCCGTTGTACGGCTGTTCATCGCAGGCGCCTTAAGGCCTCCACTTTACCAACTAAAAACGACATACTAGTCATAAATGCGGAAGCAACGGCTGTCAATGCAAAATGGCGGTCCGTAGTGCCCGTAGTGACGCAGTTTAGTGAAAATGTACCAGTTTATCTTTGTGCGCGAAGCCTCGGCGATGCATTGCGAAGAAGTGCGTGCTTCCCATCGACACAATTCATCGCTTGTCATCGCTTGCCCAGTGAAAGTGCCTCTGAGCGCATGTACGTACGCAGTAGTTGAGTGTTTTGTGCGCACCAAGGTGCTTGCGAATTACTTATGCTGGAGCCAGCAGCGATCGCAGAAGGATATCGTAACGACACCGCAGCAATCGCATTTTGGCAGGTGAGGGCTCTTGTGTGCGGTTATGAAATGAGACTTCGAACTGAGGAAGGTGTTGGAACTGTTGAGTGCGCAGTGCTTGTGATGAAGAAATGCCATTGCACTGGGTCTAGAAGAGCGAGCGATTCTCGGACGCTGATCGTGTTTACGACGTTGTGGCTCCGATACATCACCGATGACAGAGCAGCCATCTCAAACGTCTGCAGCGATACGCACTCCTCAGCATCGTCGTCACCCTCGGCACATCGACGCCTTGCAAGCAGCTACAGTGACGTGCCGATAATTGGTTACTGTGCGCTACGTCGCCACAATGCAGGCAATGAAACCGTGCTGTGGGGCCCTCTCAGCCCGAGAAGATATATGCATGAGCCAGCGACAGTCAACGCTTTGTTTTTGATAGTAGTGCGCAGTACATCACCGATGACAGTGTGTTGTGCGTGTTTTATGTCGGTGGTGAATATTGTTGATGCCTCTCAGCTCGGCACCGCGTCGCTGTTGCCGAAAGATAAGTTGGGCGTGGCCCAACCGTGGTGGGTGCGCGCACAAGAGTTACGTGCCTCGCGCGGGGCGTGACCTCTGGCTTTGATTGACAGGCGAACTCGTGCTAAACTCGTACATCGCGAAACCCCCTCCGAGTTCAACTCGGGAACATGGCGGCGGCAGCAGCAGCCTGTGTTATTGCAGCCAGCGGCAGCAAGCGTCAGTATGACCGTCTGGACCCGTTCGCGTGCATGACCGCCGTGGAGTTTCAGCGTCATTTTGGCCTGTCGAAGACATCAGTGTGCTGGCTGTGTGACGAGCTAGGCGAAGACCCTCGTCTGTGGAGACAGCGTGGCGGGCTTCATTCGCTCACCGTTGAAGAGCAAGTCCTCTGCGCCCTCCGTTTTTACGGGACTGGGAGTTTTCAGGGAAGCGTCGGCGCCGAGCGTTACATTGGACGTCATCAAACTACTGTGAGCCTCTGTGTCAGCGATGTCTGATGCGCTTATTGATGCGGCAGTGCTGAAGCGGTGGCTGGCTTTCCCGAAGACTGCGGCTGAGCGGGCATTTATAAAAGAACGCTTCTTACTTCGCGGAAACATTACGAACGTAGTCGGGTATGTCGACGGAACGTACGTAGGAATTAAGGTGCCTTCAATGTCAGCGTTACTGTGATTAGCATTGAAGCAATGTCTAGACGCACCATATTGCCAAATTTGTCACTTCTGTGTAGCCGATTTAAATTTTGTTACCGACGTCACACATGCGGCAGCATATGATACTGACTTTTTCGCTGGTTGCTGACACTTTACCGATTGTTCTACTTGTCTATCAGGGTGCCTTCCATATGGCACACTTTTTGGGGAAGGAGGTTAATGAAGTATAAATAGATAAATGGATATCACAAATTGTGTGAAGTACCCTGTGAATGCTAATCTCACAAAGAACTTGGGGTTTTTTATGAGATTACTTAGTACGTAGCACAAATTACTTAGTATGCATAATTCTGAATTTTGGTCATGCGTCATGTATCGGCCGCACTATGAAACAGCAAGGCATTGCACAATTCGTTGCAGTGCGAGATGTGGATGTCGCGCCAAGCCTGTTGTGCCTATGCATTTACGGCAAAATGAAAATGCATTGAGAATCTTAGTGTGCTGGCTTGCATGAAAAAAATACTTCACAGTGTTTGCTGTGTTCACTGTTGGTGCATGTGCTAGTGGTTCAGTGTATTTTCTTTTTGGGGTGGGGGGGGGTCAGCGTTATTCTGTATGGACAAATCCTATATATTTTCGTCTCATAATGGGGCTCTAATTCTTCAGCAGTAGAACAATGCAGATCCAATGCTCTGCAGAACTCAGTGTGCGTGAAGATGTCGTGAACCACAAAGGCAAAGTTACATATCGGGCGAAATGTGGTGCAGATGCCAATGAAAAGTGGGTCTTTAACCCACCATTATAAAAATAAAGATTGCAGAGCGAATAGACCTTTTGTACAGCTTTATAGCAATGATTACACAAACTGTGACATGCTCAAACGTGTAAAAGCTTGCCGCAATGCCAAAGTAGGATGAGCGATATGCAGCATATTTTGGCATTGAACATGTCTTGTAAATGCTATTTTTATTGTAAGCCTCAAGCCTCGCTATCACGCCTTTCCCTCCGGCACTCCCTTTACTGAAACGCAGCACTGTCTTTCTACTGGTGTCATGATGATGATGGTAACGGCAGCAGTAAGGCTGGTTAATGCTTGCCCCTTTGATTCTTGCGAGTTTAGTGGTACAGAATATGGCACGTGCATACACCTGTGCAGAAAAATTTTATGCTTGCGGTGATTTGTTGGAGAGTTAATTCGTGTTGGCACATATCAAAGATGTGCGCCATTGTGGCTTAATAACTAGATCATTGGTGAGGTTGAAGACTCATTGTATCGGTATAGAAGCTTGAAGCTAAATTGTACCACAATTATCGACGGGACACAAAGAAGAGAAATACACACAGCAGAACGCTCTGCTGTGTGTGTTGCTCTTCTTTGTGTGCCGTCGAATTGTTGCACAATCCAACTTCAAATAGAGCATTGGGCCTCTTTGGTGCAGGACCGAGGAAGTGTGAGCTATTCGACACCATGCCAGTGCCTTGCCACACAATTATGGAAGTCTGAAGGTTTGCAAACAAAGCTTTGCTTTCAAATTTACCTGCTCATGTAATACAAGCGCTAATTGATAGAACCAACATACAAAAATAATGGTGAAATGAATGGCCTTTGAAAATTTGTATGTTGACACTATGACATAATAGGTGCTACAGCGAACTCGACAATTGTACTGGACAGAGCACTTTGTTTCCTATGTGAAGCACATGCTTTCATTACATGCTGTGCAGATAACCAAGCTCAGTTTGTTTTAATGAGGTACACAACATTCACTGTAATCTGTTTTTTGATTCTAAAGTGCCAAACACCACCTCTTTTTCAAGGATGTCATGGGAATATTTGGCGAGAACTGTTTACAGCACCTCATAATGGAAGTGTGGCCAGCCAGCTTTACTTGGGTGCCTTTATAGATTTCTATTCCTGATCATTGTGTGCTATCAAGTTTCTAAAGTCTGTGCAACCAGTGCAAGGCATTACGTGATTCTATAGTCTGATACAACTTTAGGAGGCCGCAGAATCTACACTTCAATGGCAGGTGAACACAAGCCTGCACCAATGGGCACACACACTGCACTGACGTTGTGCCGCTGGACGCACTAATACCCGCTCATTGGAGAGGGACTATTTCTTTAGACGTGGAGGCAATCGGCTGCTGCGCTTTGGTCATCTGGGTGGGGCCTCTCCTCTCTTGTGAAGTTGTATCCGACTAGAGGATGCCGCTTTTCATACAACACAAAAGGACAAAGTGTACAATTATTTGGCCTATGAAATGGATACATCACAAGTGAGCTATGCATGGGCTTAAGCTGTGTGAAAATTAGTACATGCAAATATATGACATTGTTAAAGAATATGTGGTATCGAACATGCATGTAATGGCATGTTTAAATCGGGGAGTGTTGCATTCATGTGCACAGTCTATAGGTGATAGCATTATTAAGGTCATGCCGTTACCTGTCGTTTCATTGCGAAATACACACACCGTTCATCTTGTGGCTAATCAACACCCACTGTATTCTTGCACATAGAAAGAACAAACAGCACAATGACGTATATGCTGCATTAGTGTCTTTTTCATTTACACGGTCCAGGTTTTTACGTGTTTGCCCATTTTGAAGAGACATCAAGTGCATGTTACAAGTGTCCCAATATGCACAGCACAATGTTTACTGCAATAATTTTATTCATGTTCTTGAATAATAAACAAAATAATAAACTGAAAGCTCCTTTATAAGGTGTGTTCTGGGGGCTCGACTGGAAAGCAGTGAGTGCACTGATCCTACTGTTGCAGAGCAGCCCTCTGGACAGCAGAGCACGTGCCTGGCGCTCGCCTACTGCCACCAGGCGGTTGAGTGCCTCCAGCAACAGAATGTTTTGCTGCAAAAAAAGTGGATTGTTGGAATGAATCAACCGCATATAAATTATTATTTACAAATAAAAATGCTCATTGCACTATAGGTACTAACTGCCCTTAACTCTGGAGGCCTTTAGTGTATGCATAATAAAACAATTTGTCGGGACAACATTGCTTTATTTTTCATAACGGGTTGTTTTTTTCAGAGCCAATTGTAATGTTTATTAGTGTGCCAACAGCACACCTCGAACCTTCACGAGTCTCCACTGTCAGCACCACAAAACCTATTTTTGTTCGCTGCAAAATCAATGGCGCTCCCTACAATCCCGTCGTATGCGAGCTGATTGCATCCTATGCATACAAACATCATATTTTTGTCCCGTTACGTAATTTTCTACCATCCTCGGCTGCAGGTGTCTCTCCTTGACATCCATTCTGTCACGCTTATGTAATCACCTGTTATAAGTTGGCAACAAGTGATTGAAGACGTGCATGGCCTGCCCACCGATTCTATTTTTTTTTTCTTAATCTCAACTAGCATATCAGTTGCCATGGTTTACTACGCCACTGTCTTCCTGCCTTAATGCTATCTCCAACAATTTTTGTTACTTCGCTTTCTGCACAGTCCTCGACTTCTCAAGTTTCTTTGTTAACCTCCAGGTTTATGTCCCATATTGCATAACCGGTAGAATGCAACGATTCTAAACATTTTTCAAGGATATCGGTAACGTGGCGATCACGATGCGGGAATGCCTCCCATGTGCTGTTCAACCCATGAAATTTTTGTATAAGTTTCCTGCTTTATATCAGTACCTGCTATTTATATTTTACCTGGATAAAATACTCTTCCATAGATTCTGCGGGCTGAATGTCACTGATGAATTTCTGTTATATCACTAAGTTAGTGAAGGTTACCTTTATCTTTTCCATATTTTCGCGGGCCCACGTACATGTAAAAGCACAAACACTCTTATGTTCTCAATGCCTTTTTTAAACTGCTGGACATTTAGTTCGTTACTACGAAAGTGACTTAATCCGTGCACTATTATTATGCTAAATATGAAAGAGTAGAAATATACTTATCCGCAGTTTGTCGATGCCTCCGTCACTGTGTTGGTTGCGAGATCCATCGTCGGCACCACCTCCTTGTCGCATCGTAGCTATATCGGCTGCCTTCCTTTTGCACACACTATGCAATATTCGTGACGCTCGCAGTCACGCAGAGTGGAGAAACTCAGCGCACTCACAGAAGCAGCACCGGATAAGTTGTTTGTTCAGGATTGTGCCGTGAACAGTAGGTACGCGTTGCGATCTGTAAAATCGCCTAAGCTATTCGCAGTCTTTCGGGGTGCACGGAAAGATTGCTCACGGAAGAACAGAACTATCCAAGAAATAGTGGTCATTGTCGAGCCTGATCACTACGTCGCGCACTGCAAGCTCGTTGTACGAGTTTGTTTACACTGGGCCTCTTCGATGTTTAGCCGCCATGCTCGCCCGATGAATGTATGTGATGACGCCACCACAGCGTTCCCTCGTGGTATAATGCGAAGCGTACTCAATTACAAATTAGTCGAATACACATTCAGTGTACATCTTGTAAGCTTTAAAATGCTTTTAAACCACGTCAAACTAACTAATAATATTGTATTAAATGCATTTGTTTTATAACTCGCTTGTGCGTGTAATGCACTCGGTGGAACGACAAACAAGTGAAAGAAGGCGCGACCATGCACCGACGGTATGATCACGTGAGCCCCAGTTTGTCGACCGCCCAGAAGGCAACGCCCAAGGAATGATAGCCACCCAGAGTGAATCTAGATAAACCAATGAAACTGGAGGCTTGTCGAAAGATAAACTGTGTCTCGGTACCATTTGTGCTTCCATCTTGGGGTGTCGCCAGAGCTCGTGAAGATCCCGAGTTTCGCCAAACTCGGCGCATCCTGCATAGCACCCCAGGACCCGCTGCGGTAGCTTTTAGTGGCTATAGCGTTGCGCTGCCGAGCTCGACGTCGACTGGTTGATCCCGGTCGTGGCAGCCGCATTTCGATGCGGGCGAAATTAAAAAACCGCTCGTATATTTATACCTAGATGTACGTTAAAGTACCACAGGTTGCCAAAATTAATCGGCAGTCCCCCTACGACGGCATACCTCAAAACCGCAGATTTTAATTTAATCTTACCAGGGCAATCGACTTGCTATTTAACTCGCCCAAGAAAAAGTCACTGGGAAAGTTGCTAAGACTCCAAGAATGCCAACTGCTGGTTAGAATGTCTGGAAACTTCCGAAATACAGCGACTTTCCCTCTAAGTTAACGGCACTGCGAGGTGTCAGGTACGTCAGGGAGGAGAGGGGGGTGATCGCACCTATACCAAACGCCCTCCCGTATTTTCTTTAAATAATCTTCTGCTAAATACCTCACTAAATACTCACTGGCGACCGATGCAACAACTGGCTGGACCAATTGGCTCTCTGCAAAAAGTGATAAACGGTAGTGGCTGGATGCTAGTATTAAAATCTTGCACTTTTTTGTTTTTGTTTTCGTGTAGCGCAAACAGCACAAGGACGTAGAACAGAAACAGAGATGCACACAGGCGCCGTGTGTGTCTCCGTTTCTCTTCCACGTCCTTGTGCTATTTGCGCTGCAGGAAAACAAAAACTACAAAATGTTACACCAACAAGCCCTAATATCTGTTGATACTACTAAAAAGCAGCAAAAAAGCTGCAATAATGTAGTTATAAAACATATCTACACGTACAGGGAAATGGTGCAGAAAGAGTCTAGTGTGCAACTGGTGTTCAACTGACACAACTAGTGACAACTTAGTTCAACGAATTAAAGGTTCACGTGCAGTGTTTAATTATTATTATTATTATTATTATTATTATTATTATTATTATTATTATTATTATTATTATTATTATTATTAATATTATTATTATTATTATTATTATTATTATTTACCCTACATGACTAACTTCTTTCGAGGAGTGACGCTTCATCGAGTCCCACTTTCAACTGGGTCACTATGACCTTCCTTATCTCGCGAGAAGGCATGATAGTCGGCAGGAAACTGCATGATTGGTCACCTAATGAGGTCGAAAGAAAATGCCTCCACTTGTATAGTGCGAAAGTGTGGCAGTGTGGATGACACAAAATTGCTCGCTCCTTTTCACTGTGATGGCAAGACGTTCCTCCCGCCTATAGAGAGAAACGCTTTGCCGTTTCTCTTCGCGCTGCGTTTCCTGCCGCATCTAATTGCGAGGGCAGCTTGTACGACCACGTCATAATGTACGCCAAACAATGTCGGAGCGGCAGATGACTAACGTAATTACTAAATGCACATAATGGCTTTGTCCACGTCAAATTGTGCAGAGCTGGATCTTGAGTCGCAGGCTCTCGTTGCAAGGTTGAGGCGACTCCTTTCGCGTAATTCAAATTCAATAGTGTCTACGGATTACAAGGCACGCACATGTGTAGAAATGTTGGCTTTCTTAATATACGGCTTTAGGTTGCTCGTTTTCTTTTTATTGATACCGGCTAATAACACAATTATTCTTTTTCCCTGTCGTGCTAAAGCCAAGTTAAGTTTTCATGTGCAGCAACATTCATTTTCGCAACCTGAGGTAACTTCTTGGCTAGGCCTTTTCTGTGGCTACGTGTCGGGAGAAAGAGGAGCGTATAACAATGAGATTTGAGGCTCGTTAAAATCGTGATTATCATAATTGTCATCAATATCCTGCTATTTATCACTCGATGTGCCTTCTAACGCTTATATGTAGCCTCGTGTCATACATCATGTTTTGTAAAATAAGATGACACTAACACTGTAGTAAAACGACAACATTGAATTAGCAACGCGACAACAGTACACTGTTAGAACAACGGCGAAATGGGAGAGCACTGCTCTCACCAACAGCGTCACACACAGTCAACGTACGAGATGCCAGTGTTGGAGTTTTCATTGCGTTTATTGGCTCGGATAAAACAACCGTTACAAAAACACCTTCAGTAAACAACATGTATATAGAGGTGAAACACTGTAAAAAAAATATTTATCGCACAACGCTCTGCGCTATCAGTATGTACAAAACAGTCACGCGTGAGTTTCCACGGCGTTGAATACCATAACGAGGGTGGTCAAGCATCCACTTTGATAAACGCAAACCGAAAGAAGTACGCTGTGTTGTCGTCGGTGATAAGAGAGTGAAAGGACACCGCTGATAATTAATGCCCAAGCGGCTATCGTCAACGTGATGGGTATGTGCATGACAGAAAAAGGGCGCAATGTTGGTGAATCATGACTGGAGATAAGGCTGTAGATAAGGTAAAAAAGACGAAACAATGAAAAAGGGTGGTGGTCGGCTAGAACTTCAGCAATAAAGGAAACGCCTGAGCTGATGATATTTAAGGAGGAAAGATCGAAGTATTGCCGATTGTGGTCGATTTGAGTGAGAAAGAAAAGACTATCGTAATTTTATTTGTGTGTGTGCATGTGTGTGAAGTGCGAACGCTTAACGGTAGACAAGTTCGCGCTTCACAGAAAAATTATGCAATGCCAGCTAGCCCAATATGTTGCTCTAGAACATAAATCTTCCAGACTGAGGTTGCGTTGGCTGTTCTAACTGTACTGGTGTGTGCGTGTATATATATATATATATATATATATATATATATATATATATATATATATATATATATATATATATATATATATATATATATATATATATATAACGAAATGCACAGCTGTGCGAATTCTCTACGCTGCATAGTCTTGTCGCCGGTCAATCGCTGATACGGGCGAACACCTGATAATTTGACACTGGCATGTTTCACTACTAAACCCGTTAATCTCTTTCTATTTTTGTCAACTGTAATCAATCAATTAATACAAATATGGAGATAAAGATTGCGAGATTATTCGATCACGTTTTAGCCTTCCGACAACACGCCGAGATCTCTGCTGCATGACTTGAGATGCGCATAATAACCTTCATGTCAAACGCTAACTTCACATTCACCCGTACAACGATTAAGTGTGATATGACATATAAAACGGCATTCAAGGCACATACGGTCGGCCGAATCACTCTCATGAACGACCGAAATCTCCTCCATACGGAATAGCGTAGATACAGTGTACACAAACATGATATTCTGAACGAAGGCGCATATTTCTACTTACGATACACATTGCGACCCAGGCATTTTTATCACAAAAAGAACTCCTTTACGGCCACATGTATAGCATGCGCTCATGCATGTTCTCACGCAAACGTTTATACTTCTGCATGCAGCAGAATTTACCATAACAATGTGTTGTAAACCTGTTTTGCTTGGGGCTTTAAGTTCTGCCCGCTGTTGGAGGAAGGGGGGCGGATGTCTTTACACGTGTGTGCAGAATTATTACCGGTCATGTAGATGAAAAATACTACGACGACGCGCAGAATGCCAGGTTATCTTGACGAAATTTACCACGTCATAATAGACTCGCCTTAACAAATATACTGTATGTAATTCTTAAGTAATTTGGCCAAGTTGTTTTTGATAAAAAACCGCGATTATTTGTCGCGTTAAAGAAGGCGAAGTTAAATAGTGACGCTATGGATAAAATACACGCCTTGTATGTTTTTTTTTTTCGTCGTGTGAAAAATCTCTTCCAAGGACATCGCGGCACGTAACTGGAACTTCGTCTGCTTTGCGTCGACATTTATTTTGGGCTGTAAATGCGTCAGTGTGCCTATACGTGTACAGGCTCTTGGAGAAACAAACTCGCTAGAGACAGGCTTAGAGGTGATTCACACAGGACCCAAGGTATTATGGGCCTCAATACGAAAGTCTCTGGTTGTCATCAAGACATAACAGAAGCCGAGTTCAAAATTTTCGCCACGACTGGTTAACTGGCACAAACTTTTTTTTTTCTTCTGGTGAGGGAGGGACATAATCAGCGCTTATGAAAGCGGCAGTAGATTACGCAGCGCTGCCTAATGCGCTCAAAAAATACGATGCAATAGGATGGGAAGGCGACAGGTTGAGAAGAGAGAGAACGTGTGTGTGCGTGGAGACTGTTGCGTAAACAAGAGAGGAAGGTATAACTGATTGTACCGGCATAAACGGGCTGGCTCTATAGTACCGAAATTCTGGTTAGACGTGTCAGTCACAGTTTATTTCGTTCAGCGTCGTGTTTGGGTTCAGGACGTGCTTGTTTCGTCCTGGGTGAACCACGACTTCACGTCGCTGGCATGCGCCGTTGCGTTGCCATGTATTGTCGCTTGCAGTGGTAGGAATGGTTACGACATCTGTCACTATGACTGTTACTATACCAGACACCGAGCGCGAGATTTCTTCTACACGGAACGCACAAGTATGCGTCGAAACATAGTAAACCTAATTCGCTGCGAAAGTGTAGGTATGCGTGTAGTTTGAGCGAGGGTGAGCCAGCGGTATGCAGGGAACGACCATTTATACCTGTCTCTGTTAGCTGGGCAACATTCAGTACAACGTGCAAGCCCGGACTCGATCGACTCGTGTGGCCCTAAGCACAACGGCGGATGTTTGCCCACAGCGTCCCAGAGTGCACATCTTCCAGCGTGGACTATTATAACCAGGCCGGTGCGTGCTCAGCTGCTGCCGAAGGCGACGGTGCGAACCAGGACCAGTGCTACGGCGGCCAGCAGCATGGCACCGGAGGTTTTGGCGATGCAGCCGCTACAGCGGTACGCGTTGAAGTCCCTGCACTCGTAGTCGAGCTCCCTGGTCTGCTGGTAGAGGATGTTGTCGATGACCGCGCTGCCGGCGTCTCGACACTGGTCGTGGAGCACCACCTTGATGCATTCCCGGTAGGCTAGTGTGGCGCTGCGAGCGTACGAAGAGTGCATCGCCAGGATGAGAAAGAGGAAAAACAGATAGTCTAGTAAGTACAATGTATCCAAGGCAGTGAAGCTAATTTTAGCTGACCGATAGTGCGTAATTTTTAAAGCCACATTTATAGCCCTATTTCTCCTGTTTCGAAAGATAAAAGTAGCTGTTGTCGCGACGAGTCCTGTTCAGATCTGTTAGCAAAGTCCAACGCTCGCATGTTCATACCTTGTCTTATGTTTGATCAGAGCTGGAACACTAATACGGTCCTTTCTAGGTTGGCATGCACACGAAGAATACCTTTTAGCCGTACAGTATACAGGTGTCCGTCGCACTGGGAAGGACAAGATTCCCTGTTGTCACTAGCGGTCACGCTCGAAATATCTACCTAACCCTCCCAAGCGTAGATACATCCATCATGTTTGGAAGGCTAGCCTTCCGCATATTTTACGAGTAACCTGTTATCGAAAATGATGCGCGTTGCTGCTCCAAATATAATGGTCACTGTGACGGTGACAAGTGGGAGATAGAGAGAAAGCAAAGAGAGGAAGGGCAAATAGGTGGGCTTCCGGTTTGCTGCCCTACATGGTGTAAATGAGTTATAAGAGTACTGACACAATTTCGAAGTTGTAGAATCTATACCAAGAACTACTCGCACTTAAAAAGAAGACACTTGGCAAATATGAAGCCTGGTACTGAATGTAGTTTCGTCATCGACAGTGTCGTTGCGTTATCATGAAATTGCTAATGTTGCTTCAACAGGGCTGGGTATGATGACTGTCATCATCAGAAAATATAATAAACAAGGCTAATGCGCGCATTTCTTATATCTGCGCTAGCGTGTACAGCAGCAGCCGTCCCTTACAAAATAAGCTACAGAAATTGTGTTAGGTTTCTATTGACCTTCCGATACATTCGAGTCACTTTCTGTAGAAATGCCCCTGGCGTCATGCATGACTTTTCCAAGAGGTAGTGATCGACGGAACTGAGCGAGCTAGTGCATAGTGACGTCATGACGCCGGTCCATATCCTCGGCACCGAAACCCTGGGGCATGCATTATAGTAAATTAATTAGGGCGCTCCAACGTTTGCCAGCAATTTTTGATGAGTTTAGAGCTCTCGGACCTTATATTAGTGCAATAAAGAAAGAAAAGTAAACGGCGTATCATATCAGTACTCATCTAAGTTAGTAGAACATGATGGGAGGAAAGGACTAGAAGGGAGATTGCGCAACGCGACTGAAGCCGGACGAGTCGGCCCAAAACGTGATCGTCACGTCATAGCACACAGCAGCCGTTTTAATGCTCCCATTCTGCGGGCAGAGCTACGGCACAGCAGCCGAACAAGTGCACGTCGATTAAAAACTACCGGGAACCAGACATATCCTGCCCACACGCTTAGGTTCAGACGTCACTTGTTGGGCTTATACTGAAAGAGGAAAAACGAAGGGAATGGCTTCACAGAGAGGACGCTGGTTAAAGCTGGCTGCATGACATATCGCTTCCTGCTATAGCTTATTTCCTTCCTTCATGGGGCATGCAGAGGACTTGTTAACCGACGGGGTGTAAAATATGGGAAAAGGATATATATAAGCACACGTGTCAATACATAGGTCATGCGAGCTGATCTAATGCCCCGGCCAGCGTGCATTATGAGGACAAGCTGCAACTCACCAGCAAGTCTCCTTTACTCGGTCGTCCGAGTGATACCTTCTGGCGTTGTACTGTCGCTTCTGGTGCTCCCTGGAGCAGTCTTGGATGTACTCGCTGGCACGAAGCATGCAGTACGAATCTGTCGCACGTGGAGAAACAAGTGGCATCCGTGTTGAGGGACAAGGCTAAGGTAAACATTCGCGGCACTTATCTAAATACGGTCCGTGATACACGTACATGCTTTTGACTAAAAGATACCTGTTTGACAATTGTGCGAGCTACGCTGGTTGCTTTAATAAATGTGTTGGTTACAGTGTTGCAACGGAGAATGATTTTAGGTATCGTTAAGCAAGATAATGAATTATTGGGCCTGCGAAATGAGCTGAAGTAAACTGGAATCTAGCACGAATTGCTGAAAGCACATAGTAGTGGTAAAAGGTTTTGTCGAAATTGGTTTCTTTCTTGCGCACATTAAGGCAGAATATATGCAGACATGGTGGTATACTGGCGCAAAGCTGGGCAGAAAAAAAAGAAAGCACGTATATGTAAGGAGGCAATCAGGATGATGTAGTGTGCAAAGCTCATAAAGTAAAATGCGCTTTTACTGCTGTGCTGCGAGCTAAGGGAGAAGCTATGTGGAAGGCTCTGGATTCATTTATACCACCCAGGATTCTTTGTATTCTTTAATGTGCACGTTAATCTGCGTACACATACACCTTGCCATTGCGCCACCATCGGAAGTGGCCTCAGCGACTGGAAATCGAGCGCACGACCTCGACAGCGGGAACGCCAGTTGTCAGAGGTCGTGCCTCAAACGACAATGACGCGTTTTCGCGTGAGTCATCATAGGGGTAGGGCACGCGGCAATCAGAACTAGAACACGGAATTTGCCGCTTCTCATCATTTACAAGGCGGGGAAATTTTGCTCGAACAGTGCGTAATACTGATGAAGATAATTTTCTTCTTTTTTTATTGTTGATACATGTTCACAAATGAACGTCATTTTTCTTACTGTGAAACAAATCAATTGAAATGAGTGCATACAGAAGTGAAAGCTGACAAACACTGTTAGAAAAATGGACACCCTTATTATGGTTTATCCTGTCCCGAAACAAGCAAAAGATCGTTATTTATATTGCATGCCTTTTGTTTCTTCAACGCTGCACGCCCGATACTTGTAGGTCACGAAAGGAATGCGCGTAGCAGCATAACTTGTTGCTCGGCGAGTTGATACATCCTAATGACAGCTCGAAGGGCGTCATCACGTGTACATGCTATTACATGCGCATGTGTGTGTGCCCTTCAGGCTGTAATTAAGCGCATCAGCATGACATATCGTTCTTGACAAGAAAGTTGCGCAGCGCAAAGTGTTAATGAAAGAAAACGCGTGAAAGATAGACGATGATTATTGTTTGGGGACAAGATAAGCTCCAAAAGGTATAATTTTTTTTTTTAGAGTGCAGTGACATTTGCGGAAGAGACGATCATATAATGTAGCGCGTGCTCTAAATTTCTACAAAGGGTGTCATCATGGAGTTTCACACTAAACATAGTAGTTGGCAATCTGGTGGTAGCGTCTGCGGGCGTCGGCAGGTTGGCTGTTAATCCAGCGTGGGAACATTAGGCAGTACAAATGAATTTGCCTGAGCTTGGTGCTTCTGGCTTAAAATGGTCTCGAGGTTGTTACGTTGCTTTCCTTCAAGCTCATTTTGTCATATTGAATTCGATAAACAGGTCTCGTTTACCATTCACTGTCTCTACCATTCGATGTATCTTCAGAAGATTACAAACAAATGTACTTGTTCCCAATACAGCAAATAATTATCCATGGTGAGCATTTCTGACGAAATACGTACAATCTAGACTTGACAGCGCAGATATATAAATGTATCGTGATGTTTAACACCGGAAATTTCGCAATGAGATGAATTCATTTTCAATGCAAAGCACTTAGGTGCGTCAGCAGAACTTAACTGGCTTTAAAGAAGCTACATAACGGCACTCAATTGAATCGCAAATGACGATAAAAATATTTTGAACGTTTTTTTTTTTTAACGAATCCATGCCATATCGCAAACGATTAGTACACTGCCTGCGATTCCAATAGTAGATGAACGATTTCAGCACCACATTTCCCTCTAGCTATTATAATCTTAGTGTGAAACAGTATGAGACTTCACAATCAAAGGAAAAGATGGTGCGGCAACTGAACAAGGCCGAGTGACAGCGTGAGTGAGCTAGCTGCTCGCACAGAAAGCACGTGGGAAGTGGTGGTGGTGCGGTGTGTGTAAACAGCAGCGTACCCTCGTTGGAAGACGCCCTAGACGAGGGCGAGGAAGCGGAAACGGCCGAGAAATTGTATCGGTGCAGAGGTGCCAGTGGCAGCGGGGGGCTCGTGGAGGAGGTCCCCAGGTACCGAGGAGGGTAGTAGGCCGGGGCTGGGACGGGTCAAGGGGTCACAGGTCATGCACATGCGGGCACCGTGCGAGCATGCAGGCACTAATATTGGCGAGCTTTAGCGTAGCGGAGACGGGCACCCCCAGACGCACACCGGAGTACAGAAAGCGACGTATCGTGAAACTGGTGATCAAACATAATGCCATATAAAAGTGTTTCGTAAGACGGTCATCGTCGCTATCGGCATGTTTGCGCCAGCGAGTAAGCGAAATGCTGTAGGTCATCTCAAAAAAAGAAAAGGGGTCTCGCATGCATTGTTTGAAAACGGGCCACAAGATGGCACCATCGGTACTCTCGCTTTCTGGTGCATCTTTCTGTATTCCGGTATACGTCTCCGCTACGCTAAATTTCTGTAATTGAGAAATGTTAACGGCCTAATCTAAAAGCAAATAAAACAACACAGAAAACAAGCCCCCGTAACCCCATATTCAACATGTATATCCAATATCTATATCCAATAAAACCAATGTGATTGCATGTGTAGAACAGGAAGGCAAAACGGGAATGTGGGTTTATTGAATGTGGAGATGTTAGGCAGCCTTTTTAACTGCATCTTGTGCATAAATTTGGGCTTACTTGAAGACGCTGCCTACTCAAATTACATCACACTCTTTGTAGAAGCATAGCGCTCTCAATGAACATGTCGTAAGTTTGTGATAGCTCCCCAAGGTTAATTTGTTTTATTGCGACTGAAAATTAGCGCTCACTCTACAACGAAAGATAGGTAGGCGCCATTTAACGCAGACACACTGCGACATTTCTTTTATAAATTTTAGCATGAAGTGTGTGAGCAAATGGAAGCTTTGTCTATTGCCTCAACACTTATCTCTACAGTGGTACAGGGACATTTACGGGCATCATTTTCGTCGATGCCTGGGAACAAAGCATAAGTGGGTACTACAGAAGCTTGCTGTCGTACCCACTGAACAAAGAAAGAACGAAATAGACGTCGGTTTTTTAAGCCTAGACCCATGGTCACTTTCTCACTGTTCACTGCTGGCTGCTCACTTTCAACGTTGTGCGTTGAGGTTTCAGAAAAAAAAGTGTCTGAAAGCGACAAAAATGTGCTGCAGGATACTGGACATTGTCTTTAGAGATGAACCGCGTTGCTATATATTACAGCTACGAAGTGACGTAACAGCTTCTTCAGTATAGTAGCCCACGCAGGTAGGAAGATGGCTAGCCATAACAAGCTCGAATATTACAATAGCTGAACACCATTCAACATTGTCGCTCAATTCAATATGTCCAGAAAGTGCGAAGTGTCCCCGTTCTCGAGCTCTGCGTCGTCATTTTATCTCCCGCACGAGCATGTTTTACAAAGTGGAATAAGACGCTGCAATAAAAAAAATACTATGCAACGCTGTGTAGTAAGAAGAAACAGCAAGCAATAAGAAAATGAGATTCCCAAATAATTCGGGAAGCTTATAAAAGCTCTGAAATAGCACATCCATTCCAAATCTCTCGTCTTCAGGAGTGAAGCGATGACCCCGCAACAGTCAGTCAACAACAGTGAGGGTTCAGTAAAACTCAATTTTTCCGCTGGAATCGCGTGTTGAATAGCGACATTAAGAAGCTCTCTCTTGCATTCTAGTCATTTTGGTAGCTAGGACTTCAAGCTACAGTTTAGATATGCACGTACTGTACTTGGAGACACAAGCATATACCCTGACATGCCTGTTTGGAAAAAGTGAAGCACCGGACATTTCTTTCTTTTTTCCTCTTTCTAAAGTGAATAAATACAAATATATAGGACCGATATGCCTGACAGGCGCTAACAATGGCTACTAACAAGAGAACAAGAGAACAATAACAGATAATTACAATTTATTTACGTTATTGATAAACGGGCAACGTTTCCGGCATTATGCCTTTCGTCACATGAAATGTGAGAAATATTCTTCGATGATGGCTACATGAGCTGAATAATTAACTGAAATTAACTCTTGAGCTGATAACTTTTCTTAGCGGGCATCAACCTTTAACTGGTATTTAAATGGCAAAGGGTGTTTTAACTGCTAAATTATGGCACTTGTTGTAATTGTTGAAGGAAAACCATTCAGTCAATCACACCTGTTCTCCGTTCGTACTCTTCCAATTGACATTAATCACCATCAACATTTCGCTGGTGTTACACTGGCAACTAGAATTTCGAGTGGTATTGTAGGGCACACTTTGTAGTGATTCAGTTACGCTACACGTCTTCGCCGTCTTTCGCGGCGTATCCTCGACGGCGTGCGTGGTAATCGCGCATACCTTGCGTGTAGGGGGCGTATCCGCTAGGGGACCCCGACCGGTAGATGCTGTGTACGTCCCGGGCCTCTCCCGAACTGGCACCGCACTGCCAGCTGAGTTCCCGCGCCCGGTCCACCAGGTAGGAGGACAGCTGGCGCTCCTCCTCCACCGAACACCGACGGCCCGCCACGTCCTTGACGCACCGTTTGAACGCGACGTAGCTCCTGCACCAGGCACACAATGGGGCACAGGTTGGCGCAGTATGTGGACACTCACTCGTGCTCACTCGTCAATATTTTTTTTTTCGGGCAATGTATCCACTCACACTCGTAGCAACTTATACTCACGCTGGCTACTCACGCTCACGCGTGCTCTCTAACACTGGCTCGCGTTCATACCCGCTTTAACTCCCTCCTACCAGCACCCATTTATGCACGTTCGAACCGGCGTCCACTCAACCACACCGTCACTGAGTTTCGCCGACGTTCATGCTATCTGGCACTCGCTTCTCTTCATACTCACGCGCGCTCAGATTCACCGGCACTCAATCCCATTCAGACAAACTCCCACTTACACACTTCGTTACTCAATCACACCCTATGCCACGTCGGTAAAATGAGTGCGATGCCAGTATGAATTGGTTCTCGTGAATGAATATACCGACCTATGTAATGGGACAATATCCGGTTAATGTAAAGTCACACAGAAAGGTTACTTCTCATAAAGACGGGCACACAGAACAGACACATGAATCGATAGGAGGTAGTACAGCCTTTTTTTCACATGTCGCAGCTTCGAATGTCCCGTGAACAACATCCCACGAGTCCACGACTGTATCCTGCATGCCACATGAGAGGGGCCCTTCCGCGAGATGGCGTTACAGTATGTTCTCGCGCACTATGGAGTGCGCCACCGCACATATGAGCCCCGTATGTTCATATCCCTGGAAACAACTCTGACGAAATAAAGCGGCATTCAAGGTGATGCGTGGAACGCATTGCTAGAAAACACAGTTTTCTTCTCTTCGATCCTGTTTGAACAACGCTTGAATACAATGTTATCATTTCATAACCAACCGCGACCGCTTGAACCGTCATGTTTTACTCATTCAACGAGTGGCCGACGCCATGCCCAAGTTTGCTCAATAAATTTCACCGCAATAACAATATCAAAGGCGAAATTCTTCAAATGTTTCGTACAAAAAACAACAAACGGCGCAGTGAACAACAGTGGGCTAACTTTGGAAACCTCAGCCTCGAACAAGGTTACCGACAAGGTCTCCCTCTTAGTGTGAACGCCTTGCCTTACCAAGGCCTGCAGTGCTTATTTGTGTGCACTCTCAGCTATGCTGAGACGGGAGATAATTGTTCGAAAAGGAGCTGCTATAGAGAGTACGGCTAATCAATTCTTGAGCTTTGGAACGATGTCTGCCGACACTCGCGAAGCGGGCTCACGGTATGCGGGGTGGGAAGAAGAGATTACTCAGTGAGAGAAGGTCTCAGAGAAAAGGAATGCTTCTGTCCTTGGAATATAAAAGCGTTTCCGTGACGAACGCCGCCCAAGATGAACGTCCGCTCACGGACACTCGAAGCCACGTACAGCGCCTCCCCCCGCAGATCGCCGTGGTTGTGCAAACGCGAAGAATGGTCGAAGCAGTCGGGGATGGGCGTTGGCCACCCGCCGTCGGCGCCGCGCTCACCTGCACGAGTCGGTGACGATGGACGTCTTGCCTCCGGCCACGAAGTTGGCTTCGCACTGCTTCACGTCGTCGTACTGGAAGCAGCGGCTCACGCGCCAGCCTGCGCATGCGCGGAACGTTGCTCGTAAACATTCCTTTAACATTGCACACGCACGTTTGAATGTCACCTTGAACACAGAGAATTGACTGCGCATTGACACTGTGCTCACGCAGAGCACAGTACTGCTTTTAGGTGACTACAAATGCGTGTAATTTCCAACTAATTTTCATCCTGCTTCCATAAAGAAACCAGAAGGGTGTTCAAGAAGAAAAAAAAAACCGGTGAACGGGTACGCTCCTTATTTGAAATGCACGGCAGAATCCCCTTTTTACAAGGCAGATAGTAAATACATAGAATACAGAAGAAAATGCATTGTTAACAGTATGAAGTAACGCGTTGAAATCAGTATAAATGAAGGTTCCGTTGATTGAATCAGGAGAAATTTGCGTTCATATTTGTAGAATAGATCGTTCACTTTTCTAAATTTTGTGTTATTTAAGCTATCTATGGTTTATTGGTTAATATTTTAAGTTCTTTGTTACGTTCATTGCAAGTTTATTGTGTTGGGTGATGTTAGCTTATTCTGAATCACCTGATCCCGTTAACTTATAGTTATTTTTCTTTGATGCGCGTATTAACAGAAGGTCTCGCATTCAGGCTCTTGCCTGTGTGATCTCCTTTTGTATTTATGCCTTTGAAACGTATATTGCAAATTTATGAGAATGAAAAATGAAATACACAATAAGAGAGACTTCAAATATAGTAAGAAAGAGACCTTTTAGTTTCATGCAACGCGTTCATAAAATTACGCCAGTTAATCGAAAAGATAAAAACGCTTCCTAATAAGGCACAATAATTGAAGAATACAGCTAGTTGAAATTCACGCCACTGAGATGCAGTTACATCTTAACAAGCCAGAAAGACACAGTTACGTTTAATAGAAGTTGTCTAAGGTAACAATTGCTCACCTGGTGAAACTGCAGACTATTATGGCGCTTAAGACAAAGGAGGGGATGGCAGAAATGTTATATGAGCGTTGACAGTGGCTACAGACTTCCGGAAGTCAGCGCTTTCATAATGGGAGCCCGTGGACCAACTTGGAACATTAGTGTAACGCAAACGAAGACGAGTGCATGAGAAGGCCACGCGAAAACACAGATAATGCGCTCATTCGCTGTTCTTGTCTCCTCGCTTTGCTTGCGCTACAACAGTACTCGAGGATGACATACGAACGAGCCCGCATTGCAACCCTACACACTAAAAGATGTTAGCACTCTTCGGAACATCTCTTGTCACCTAGCAATAATCGGCATTATAGTGTTGCACGCGTTTCCTTCCTTTCTACCCCCTCCGCTCGCTGTTCTTCTGTCAAGGAACGCCAAGTCATGTTGACACGCGCATGCCATTCGCGTGCAAATTCAATTTGTTTTCCTGATGCCATGATTTCCAAACTTTTGCTCGCGAGTATACGACAACGGCATGGAGTGTAAAAGAAATGTATACTTATTTTAGCAAATCCTTTCAGGCGCAGCTTCATGCGAAAAACCTCTAGTTCCTTCTTTCTTTTTTTTCAGTTACGTCACATTATGTTCAATACAACAGGTACTCTGTCAGTTATGAGCGAACCGCGAGCAGCGAGGTGCTCACCTGCATGTTCATTACCTTTTCACGCTTTCAACAATAAGATCACACGCCGCGAAACAAGAACTAAGAGGAAATGCGACGCATACCTCCGTCGAGATCACATGATCGGTCCAGGAAGGACTTCGCAGACAGGATGACGTCGCCACTCTTGTCCTGCTGATCTCTGGACTGGCAGTTGGCCGAGTGCCACATCAGGCAAGCCATGTTGTCCCGGGCAGATCTGCATTGCCGCGAATGCGACTTCTTCAGTAACTTGAAGGCGTTAAGGTTTGGGCGCGTTAGTTAAGCGCGTTGAGGATCGTCATCAGGAGCGCTGTTTACGTTGACAACAGTGTGGGAGTCCTGTTCTTCGGCTAAGCTTGCGCTGTTCATTTCACTGTTCAGTTTCACAACCACATGACTAGGTTGCTGGCAAGGTGTAAAATCTCAAGGATAAAAATGAATTACGGTAGAAATAAAATAATTTTCTCTTTCATATCCTTCTGGTGGCATTTGAATGCAGAAACTAAAAAATTTGCTTCTGTCATTCGGTTCAAACGTAAACTAAAATCATTTTATGAATTAATTTTTATATTTGTTGCTGCAGCTATGGCTCGCTTTGATTTCTCGTGTAGCTGCTGTGTTCCCTGCTGGGGAATATTGTCTATTTATTTTTTATTCATTTTTTTTTGCTCGCCCTCGAATATTGTGACTTTATATCTCACTGAAACAGTGAAACATGTGTGTTCTTACCTTTATATTTCTGTTGTCGTGTAAGTGCACTGTTAGCCAAATTATATGATCGTTCGGCCTGTATTATCTCAACGTCCAACACCAATAGCTCTCGTCGGTTCCATGTACCTAAACTTTTGTCTTTTGACACCTACGAAAAGTGTGGTAGCTGGAGCTTTCTTAACCTAGCGCTATATACGTAATTGCGTAGTAGCCAGGGTGGAGATAATGCAATGATTGTATTACAGTGCTACGCCTTATCACGATTCATAGCCTACGTGGTCCGATGGGTGCCCCCCCCCCCTCTCCTAATCCGCCGGTCACGGACAGTGGATGATAAGAAATGGGTAGAATCAAACGAAAGGCATCGTTACACAGCATCACTTTCTCTTGAGGGCCTCCAGTGATTGACTTCACCACGCTGATCGTCTCGTTATCACGCGGATAATTATCTTAGATAGAGTGTGGTCGATGAGGAAACACTCTTGTACGTGTACTCCAGCATTAACGAATACGAGCCCTGAGCCTGTGTTTTGTAATGTTAGCTTTCATTTCGCATTCTTTGTTTCTTATCGTGAGTGGCACCGAGTGGCCGATCCCATTGATAATGGCGACACGGCGGCGTCTAAGCCATGGGGTCGTTTGAAAATATGACCCTTGCTTCGTGGGGTCATTGCCATAAGCAAAATCAAGAAAAAGAGAGCACGTGTGTAATGCTCACCTGCAGAGGTTGGCGATCTCCTGCCCCCTGAAGCTGCGGCTCTCCTGCCGTACTTGCCTCATGAGGTCGTCGCGGCACTGAGCCGATCGCTCCAAGCTGCACGTCTGGGCCATGGCCGGCAGAACGCCTGCGTATATCGGATGATGACGACATGCTTTAAATGCTAATCTCTTTTTAAGGTAAAAGGCGAGCAAACGACCATTTCTTGTCGTCCGTTCCTTGTCCCTAGCCTGTGTCGCGCTGCACGCATACTCAAAAATGTTAACCTACCAACTTTCCCAACTTGCTCTGTTGATTAAGAAGACGACGTCACACAAATATACGGACACACAGAAAGCCGCAAATTTCCATTCTCGTGCTTCAAATGGACAGTCAAATCAATTGTGTGGCTTAACGTCGCAAAACTGCGCAGTGAGTTATAAGGAGTGCTCGATTATGTCTTACCTCCTGGGGTTCCTTATTGTACACCTAAATCGAAGTACGCGAGTGCTATTTTTTTCTTTTCTTTTTGCATTTCGCCTTCATGGAAATGCACCAGCCGTAGCTAGAAAATGAACCACCAATCCCGTGCTCAGCCAAAAAAAAGATTAAATCTACAGTAAAGGCAAAGATGTAGTTAAGCTAGGTTGTTAAAATGCTCTTAATAATTACTAATGAGCCTAGAATAATCAGGGGCACCGAGGAATTCAACATATTAGTAACCACGAGCCAAAACCAGCAGAAACTGAAGCCAAGCAAGCTGCGCTTGGAGCCGCGGTCGTAATTTTGAAACGAGAAACTACCACCACATTGTCCACAGGCGTGTTTTCAGCACCTCCTGTAATGCATACATGTCGTATAATGCACACTACAGTATATAGCAGACACCACCAGCACACACTGACAGCCTAATGAGAACACCGCGGAGACCAGCGTCGAAAAAACCATCCAGGGTATACTCAAAACAGCAGCATTTACTTGAAAATACTGAAAAGAGCCGAGCAAGGCACGCAGTTTAACACAATAATGGAAAAGGACAGATCGCAGTAAGGCTGCTGAAAAGACACCAGAAAGAGGTTAAGAAGGCACTGAGTAAACATAAGGAAAATCAAAGAGATATAATGTGAATGTCGCTCGGAGGCAGTCCGCTAGATTTTTGTATATCAAATCAAATCGAATAAACGCCTTCAATTAAATATTAGCCTCAGGGACTGCTTTAGGCTCATTATGCTACAGCATAAGATCTAGGCCGGATTCCACAATGTAGGTGAGGAGCGAGTCATGGTCTCATGGTGAGTCATGGTGAGGAGCGCGCAGTCATCTGTGCTCGGAGACCGTCCGGGTCACAATACACAGCGGTAATAAAGAACAATAATTCTGCCATTTTCCTTCTATTTGTTCTCTTCCGTGGTTTTATCTGTGTGAAAAGAAAGTGCGTTCGCAACTATAGCAACTAAACATTTTGAACATTGTTTTCGTTTTGTACCCTAATTTGTACTCAGAGGGTGGGTATCACTCTAGGTAACTCCTGCTGTCCCTTGATGTCGTCTGCAAGCTATCGACCGTTCCTTGACGTTCCAGTTACCACAAGACCTCGCTCGCTCCAATGCAAAGTTATTGTGTCGTTTGTGGCTGACCATGGCATTAGGAAAAACATCATTTTCATTTTCCTCGTTGGGAAGGGTGACGCACCTTCGTGCGACAGTTGCGGATGTGAAGAGCCTATCGAACATCTCCATTGCATCTGCCTCCGCTATGACGAATAGCACCTTTTAGTCCACACGACGTCATATCACCTGTATCCAAGGTCGCTGTCGATGACAAGAGATGGGACCGTGGCCACGTGCCTCACAAACCGAGAAAGTGAGCGCGCAGCTAGTGCCGCAGTTCGTGGAGTCAGCAGACCTGATTAAGCACTGTAGTTTTGATTTAGATCTCCTAACGGAGCGACACCCTCAGTAAAGCACATATTTTGGGGAATTGGTGCTCCGTCGACTTAGTGTAGCAAACAATCAAACAAAGGACAGAGGACGAACTGCACGGACGAGCGTGAACTTCTAAGTTACTTTATTGGCCACATGTGCACTCATAAATATAGAAATCCAAAGAAAAAAAGAAACGTATGAACAAAGAAAAAAGACGGACCAAGGAAAACAACACTTTCTTTGGGTTTTCTTTGTTCATTTATTGTCATTTGATGGTCTCGTCCTCGCGCAGAGCAGCAAACAGGAAGTGCGCCTGGCTGGCCTGCCTGTCATCTTTACTTCCCTTCTTTCTCTCTCTCTCTCTCTTATATATATATATATATATATATATATATATATATATATATATATATATATATATATATATATATATATATATATATATATATATATATATATATATATGAGTACTGAGCTCTGCGAACGCTAAAATTGTAGAGCCACTGCTGGAGATGTAGCAGGAGTAACCCGCTACTCAACGACCATTAGCGTGAAAGTGCCAATGCAATCTGAAAAACTAAAAGTCCACAATTTCGAAATGCGTTCCATTGAACCTGAGCGCCAAAAGCACGAAAGAAATGCGCACAGCAAGAACACGTACAAGTGTATGTTGCAAATGCTTGGGTTGTTTTACAAGGGCGTGTTTTATGAGTTTTGTTTTGGTTGTGTAAGTGCGCTCGATGGTGACCATAGACACCTTGCTAGCGATCGTAAAGGCGACGAGTTTTCCGTGGCCGTTTGTCGCACTGCTACTTCGAAAGTTGCCAACGCTGTACGTGCGGAACGTTACGTCCTTTACTGTTCCTGTGCCTTGTTGCCTTTGTGCGGCGCGGGCTATTTTGATTTTATTCTTTCTTCTTAGGCACGTCTTTTGTCGTCTTATGTTTCCTGAAGTAAACTTGCTTGCGATGATGTGATGTGGCAAACCGACAGGCAAATCCAGTATGCCCCACTCTGTCGTCATCACTTTCATTATAGCACGATGCCTTCGGTGTTACAGAGGACTAACTGCCCTGACACACTGTCACATCTAAATCAGCTGGTCTTCAACAGAAGCCTATACAGGGGCTGTGAACACAAATGCTGTATTGTTCTGAGAAAACAAGTTTGTCTACTCTGAACAGCCTAGAAACAGATGTTATTAGGTCCGCGTCGATGGAACAAACTGATACTGATTTCTTTACAGAACAAACGTTAATCTCATTGATCGCTTTCATTTAAGACAGTCCCGTTATTGCGAAAGCTCGGATATAGCAAATGCGTCCAATATGACTGCGATACATGGTTATAAGTGGCTCGACTCCATTATGTCTGTTTTACCACAACGGAAGTCAGAGAACAAACAATGAAGCTAGAGAAACCGTATAGAAATTAATTGCTACGTTTACCTGAAATGTAGAAATAGTAAGTAAAATAGAAATGAAAGAGGATTAAAAGCGTGCTTGCCGCTGATTTGAATCGAACGCACGTCTTCCGCATTATGCTCGCGCGGTGCTTTAACGAATCAAGCTACCGAGTCGGCCATTTTCTCTTCCGCTATTTTGGATATTTGTGTGTGTGTACGAGATTAGCCTTGAGAGTGTCAGCCAGCGCCGCTCGCCGCTTAGGCGGCGGAGGCGGGATGTTCTTGCAACCGCAGGCGTCGTGCAGTGTGCGTTCGCTTGCAAGCAGGCGTCAGGCCAATAAACCCTCGCATGCAAGTTGAAGCCATCAAGGCTGCCGGCGTCGAGGCCGTAGCTTTTTTCGGGAGAATTGCCGCCGATGTAACTCTAATTGGTAAAGCACCACACGCGTTTTGCGAATCATACGTGAGCTCGGCTTTCACCTGGGGCAATTATTTATTTTCTCCTCTTTCATTTCCCTTTAATTACCCTATTACTTCTGTACTTCATTTAAACGTAACAATGAAGCTATTCTGTGCTTTCTCTGGTATTATTGTGTTTTCTCCACATTGTTGTAGTTGACAAAAAGAAATTGAGTTTTTAAGGATCCATTTAATGTTTTCACTAATTATCACAACGAAATAATTTGCAAACCTTACTCTTGCCGAGACCAGTGTCCTGGGGCCGCGATATTGTAGCGGTACCCTAGCTCGGCTCAATTATGTGCCACTCTTATCATCCACCGCCCACGGCCGCGGCTGATCGCAATGATAACGTGGGCGGACTGTCGCTCTGACCACTGACCAAGCGCGAAAAGTGCGATAACGAATCGCATCGGAAAAGACACCGCTACAAGATCGCGGCTCTGGCTACGCGTTCACTGGTTATGACACCATTTCTAACCGGAACCACTTTCTCGTTAATTATTGGCGCTGACCCCATTTTGAATTTCTTTCCTTTCTGTCTTTGATTCATTTGCGTCCTTATTTAAGTCTGCCACAGGAAGCGGCGACTTTCTCTTCCGGTGGCAGTTGCCAGTCTTCTCCTCGCTTTCCCTTTCCTCTCAGTATATATAATGTTTTGCACCCAAGTGACATTAATAATAATAAATTTTCTTCCGCTGCCGAAACTAGCGGGAGTGTAACGCGTCGTCGCCGGCCAGAGACGAGTCCTTTCACTTCCTCTAGTTTAAAAGGCGGCTCTGAAAAATTCAAAACGAGGGACCGATTCGGCTGGCGAACTTCCTAGCTCGGAGCGGCGTTGCTGTCCAAGGCCGTGTGTAAACGGAAGCCGTTCAGGCGGATGCGAGACAATTCTATTGTTTTCTTTTTCTTCGAGGACGGAGTTGGACGGCGGGGTCGAGGACTTTTTTTGAACGCACATACGCAGTAACGGTTTTTGCGACAGCTTTGCGTCGTCCTACTATGTAGGCATTCGCGCGGAGTGGACGTTAAGCCTAACCATACGGACCGAACGCGCGAAGAGTCTGAAGAACAGTGGCCGTCGGTTGAGTACGACGCCCGTGTAGCCCCGCGCGTGTATAATTAGTGGCTGGCGGCCTCGCGCGCTGAGTGCCGGTGACCCGCCTTCTTCCCGTCGCCGACGACGGCTCCGAGTTCCGCGCTGAAAGCGGCGCTCACTGGCGTCGGCGGCGGCGATGACTTTGCGCGATCGAGGACCCGTCGGCGTTGGCGCGCGCGGCCGGGTCACGTCCCGCACCGCTGGCCGCGCGGAAGGTCGCCGCCCAATCGCTCCTCCGTCCGGCCGGCTGGCCGACCCTCCGTCGCTCGCGCAACGAGCACGTTCGCTGCACGCGCGTGCGTACAGGCCGTCCGCTACGACACTGCCCGCGCCTCCTTGAGCGCATTCGTGCGACGTGCGCCCCCTTTGAGCGTTTGCGTTGTGTGTGTGCAATTGTGTTTGCGTGTTTGTGCGTGTGTGTGTGTGTTGCAACTACACGGAACAGTTTATACTGCGACAGTATTTGCGGTCTGCTCAAGATATGTGTACAACGTCTCCTTCTATCTGTGTACAGACCGCACACTCCGTGATTGTTATAGGGTTATAAACAGTTGACGCATGCAATCTGCGACTGAGTGTCGCTGTCGTCTCGGGAGAGGGTGAGCGACGCACCAGACAGAGAGAGAGAGAGAGAAACATTTATTTCCAGAGAGCATCAGTACAGGTTTCCAAGTGCACCACCTATGCTGCCGCTCGCAATCGCGAAACGGCATGCCGAAAATAGAAGGACGCGTTACGTCGTAGCTGTGTGCGTACATTGTAACTGGTATCTTTACGGCATGCCGCTGTTTTCATCGCACTTAACGCGGCTAGCTTGTACAAGTGTCTAGGTAACACGGAACACCACAACTATATGCGACGCTGTGGAAAGGTATCTCCGGCATGCCTTCCTTACTTATACTTTTGCAAGCTTTCGCATATATGCAAAACAGGGCCGTGATTTGAGCGTCTTTTCGTTCCCGTTGCACTGCACGATCGCTCATTTAAAAAAAAATGTGCGTAATATTCAATTGCATGTCAACAGAAAGTCTACCCGAAGTCAACAGACACCAAAAAGAAACGCAACAAGCTTTTTCTAACAACTTCCGTAAGGGGGCTATCCGTTACAGCTAAAGTTCAGGCGCGCAATTACATATAAACACAGGAAAACCAGATACTTAAGGTTTTGCAGTCGATACATATACGCCTCGTTAGCCCGTGCAACCGTTTCGCGTTTGTCTGAGAACGTTAATTTTCGCATCGTTTACAACCTGTAAATGTTGTGTGCGCGACCTCTTGAAGCGGGTCCTTTTGGGGATTATAAATATATGCATGCATATATGAAGTGCTTTTCAATGGCATCGTGTCAAAGAATTCCTTAGAATAGATTCCTGCTGCCCTAGTTGGTGCATTATACATTGAGGTTCCTTTTATTCAGCGCCATAAAACGCGACAACCGGCAAATAAGACAGGCCAGGTGCTTGTCCTCGTGCCAGGTCTTTTTCTTTCTTTCTTTACTTTATAGCTCGAACGGCAACTGTGCGAAATTATTTAGCGCACAGAGGAGCGCGTTCTGGATCACTCAATGTCGGGGTCAAAGTGCTTTCGCCTAGCGTGAAGCCGTCCGCGACGCGTCACACGACGCATTCGAGGACTACGCTACGTGAAAATAACGCCGAGGGGATGTGCCCGACGGCAGAGACATCAGATTCTACAGGAACGCTGATTTGGGTTAGTTAGTCGAGCATCAATTGCGTGCTGAACAAACAGCGCAGACATAATGAACATCTGAAACGACGACGTGTTGCAGCCCCCCGTATTGTCGTCTGGTTGTCGTTTTGTCTGCCCTGTTTGCCCAGTACGTCAGATTATTTTGAAACAAATAATCCTTCGCTCAACGGTTGCTCTCAACGGGCGCGTGCCGAGTGGCACATATATACCATGCTAATGCCAGCGCCGACGGCTCCCAAATAGAGCCGCTTGTAAACAAAGTTCTGCTTTCTCTCCCTTCCGAAACATGGGTACATGTGGCCTTAATAAATGTGAACCTATAGGTTCACAATGCCGCTTACCTTCAAAAATGTGAACCTATTCACATTTCTGAAGGTAAGCGGCATTGTTTATCGTAAGTAACAGCAACAGCCACGCAGGCTTGTATGTTTTATGTTTCATTATTTATGAAGCTATCCTCTATGTTATCAAATCTGCAGGGACATTATAGACTTCACCGCCAGGCGTAATGTTATACATGCGCAAACATCGTACGTGGTGCCTCAGTTGCATATATTGTTCTTTCCTGTAAAAATTTATCCGATTGATATAAACACTAGGCCTCATATTACCGTTATTTTGGGCGTATCACCGGGCAAAGTGCATATAAGAATGTGAAAATGCGCTCACTTTCATGAATTACGTTGTTTAGAGTACACCGTGGGTACCGACCACACAGTGCCCGCCGCAGTCGCATGGTGTACTCTAAACGAACCCCAGGAAGTCAAAATTAATTCAATGCCCTCCACTATACACCATCACTAGTATCCCACAGTGCGGTATCGAGACGTTTAACGCCACAATTTAATTAATGAACTGACCACACAAATGGTTTTCTATCTTCGTGGTCTTGTTTACCGTCTTCATTTAATTATCTTTCCTGCATGCTGAGTGCGAGAGAGAGTGCTTTGTCTTTGAAGAAGTTCTGGGTCGGGACATACTCTGGTTTCTCAGTCCAAGTACACCGGGAAAAAATAAATGCTCTCATTAAACTGCAGAACGGATTCGAATGATAGTTGCTGCATGAGAAAGTTTGTCGTCTCTTTACTGCGTATGTTACGTCGGGTCCTGCCTGCTGAATATTAAGAAACCCCCTATATATATATATATATATATATATATATATATATATATATATATATATATATATATATATATATATATATATATATATATATATATATATATGCTACATTAAGTTTAGAGCTGCACAATTTTCCTAAAAGAATTGATGGCGTAACAAATATCTCCCGACATTCAGCAGCTTTTAATTCTGCCTTTTGCGTGCACAAACCTCATGAAAACTCGTTGGGTGCATGTCGAACAGAACAATTTCTGCGTTGCCACGTATTTAGACAGTATAGTTCTCGAAACGAAGCTTCCTCTTAAGATATATCTCTCGACTCTGAATTTCAGCATCTCACTTTAATTACATGTCCGGCCTGAAGCTCATCAGTTCCATTCCCTTGTGAATCCATCGCAACCTGCAGTAGAGAATCGAAAGGCCTCCCGATTCATGTTACGGAACGTAACTAGCCCTAATTACTCACAATTCTCTCGTCGTCTGTGTGCAACCATAACTCATCCTCCGATGAAGACACCGTGACGCGTCATGTCGCTGCAACTAGTCGCGAAGCTATTAACTAGCGCAACCGCGCTTTCTGTATTGTGGCTCGAACAATACAGCCATTACCGCATGTCGTCGCCATCAATCATGCCTGTTGTTCAGCAGTGGCCTCGCATCCCGTGCCTACGTGACTTGGACGTCTCAATTAACGGGGACTGACGTCGCGGCTCTGACGTCACGCTGCACACACCCGAACCAAGTTCCTGCGGTGAATTCTTCGCCCCTGATGCAGGACTGAGTCGTCCGAATCCACTCGCCCAAAACTCGATGACGACATTTTGGCTCATTCAATATTCCGTTCTCTCTCTCTCTCTTTCAAGTTCTGCGAAAGTGCTACCCCTCGCTACTCGTTGTGGTTTCCTCGGAATCATAAATTTTGAGGAGAAGCCCAAAATACGGAGAACCTTCCCGACTACCGCAATTCCTTCTCTTTCGTTTTCTTTTCTCATTTTGCTTCGTTAGTGAGTCCAGGACTCGCATAGGAACGGCACCTTGGCCTTGGGTCGGTCGTGCATGTAAATAAGAGTGCCGCGGCCGGAGGTGGCCCTTGCAAACAAACGCCGGAAAGGAATTATTTGTGGAGTCGTCATTACTCTGTTGGTCACATCCTCGAACGTGCTCCCGCAGCGGCTTCTATGACATCGGAGTCTCCGACGTTGTCGTGGTTCCCGGCTTCCGCTCGTTTCTTTCGGCTTCGTTCGCGCTTCCTCCAGCCGCCACCGGGTTTTCCGTGCCGTTGTGCACCGACGCCTATACAGAGTGGCCCACGTGACTTGTGCCAAAGCTTAAACACGTGCGAGTGCCACGTAGCTTCACGTAACCAATTTAATGTTGCTTGCCGACGCTTTGAGCAAGTCAGGCTTTTTTGTATTTCACCTAATATACAGTATTAGTTACTGTTAATTAGCGTTTCAAACGCTATAATTAGAGCAAGATTGTCAATTAGAAAATTGTAGGGCATCACCAAAAATTGCCGATCCATTTTTCTGTTGTTCAATATGTGCTACGTACAAGTTCTATTTCCAAGGGTTAAAGAAAGCCCGCAAAACACAATAATGTGCCGCGCGACTAATTGTGCGCCACTTAGCGCGTGCTTTTGAGGGATTTTTTAACATACATACTTCTAAGATATAACATATATAACATTTAGCATATACTTCTTTAAACATGTACACCAGTAATTGGGGGTGCAGACCTCCTCAAGCCTGATGAATGGCTTTTTGTCTCTGCCCACCAAGTGTCTTTGATACTCGATTGATTGATTGATTGATTGATTGATTGATTGATTGATTGATTGATTGATTGATTGATTGATTGATTGATTGATTGATTGATTGATCTTGTATATGTCTCCGACGGTCAGCGTGTTGCTTGCAGAGATCAGTGTGCGCGTACTACGCATACATGTTGTCTCAATAACTGTGTGGATCATTGTGACAGCTAGACCTGACGCCAGATGACGGGGTCGTTTAAGATAGGTACTGCGGGGTACATGTTCTGTGAGATTTTCCGTTTGTTAAAAGACAACTATAAGGAAGGAAGGAAAAAGTTAAGAAGGAAATGCAGGGAGATTAACCAGTTTAGCTTAACCGGTTTGCTACCTTACACATGGGAGCGCGATGGGGGGGGGGGGGGAATGAAAGATGGGGAGGAGTGAGAGAGAGGCAGACAGAGAGCATAACACAGCACATAGAATGTTGCTGAAAGTATAGCCCATTAAGTACACTCAAAAAACAGTTGTGGCTGTCCCAACGACAGCAAAGATAAAAGCGGTGATAAAGGCGCCACCGCGACGAAAATAACAACGACAGCTGCTTGGCGAGGATGATGAGAGGCGACGAAATTAAGTCGACAATTACCGCACGAGACTGATACTGTACGATGGCGACAACTCCAGAACAAGATGACGACGCGGCGCTAACTTATTTTATTTATTTTTATTTGTGCATACTGCAACCCTATAGAAATGCCTATCGCAAGAGCGGCGTGTAAACAATGTGCATTACGAAATACACATTCTTCTCAAGAGCGAGGTCAGCCGCTGTCAATAGCAGCTACTGGTTTCTTCAGTGACAAAATCCGAAGACCACCGGGTAACATGTTCCACCGTTTGACAGCGCGAAAGAAAAGGTTGTGTACAATATTCAGAGGGTGAAAATATCTGCTAGAAGAAGGTTTAGAAAACTTGATGAAATGTAAAGGTGTAAAGAGGGTTGAGCGTTATCGACAGTGTAATGAAATTCAACGCATTTCATCCTGACAACATGCATGAGGAGTATAGTATGGTTGATATTCAAAGAAGACAGGTTAGGAGAGAGGGAGAAGTCGCGGTCGTGACACTGGCATATAAAGCGAACGGCTTATTTTAAATTCAATATGTCCTATTGCAAGCTATGATTTCGGATGACTTGTACAACGACGGTGATGACCGCAGACAACGACAACCACAAGACGACGTTGATGGCACGACGTTGACGATTCCGGAGACGCATGAATACTCGCTCGTCGCTAATGTGGTGGGAACGGGGGAGAAGAAGAGTGTAATTTCTTGTCGGTTCAACTGTGCACAAAATACATGCACGCAGTGAAAGCTTTAAAGCGAAGGCTTTATTCTGCGTTAAGGGGGTACTGACATTTTCCTTTTCTGCTTTATGTGAAGTTCCGATACCTGCAAACCCCAGAAAGAATGCTGTCAAGGCTCACACGGCTCCAAGTAACTTATATAATAGCTTTTCTGCAACTAGTTTATGTTTCGTTTCTACTGTGTAGTGACGTCATGACGAAGTATATGATAACGTGATAGCAGGACACTGCGACGTTTTGACACTCGCTGCGGCTCGCTCGGTCGTCCTATGCTACACCTTCGCTTCTCACAGCGAGTGTAACACTACGCGAGAAGAGTGCCAAAACTTCGCAATGCCCTGCTCAGACATGACCACGCACTGCGTCAAATCGTCACAATACAGTGAAAAAAAAACGAAAGTGGCAGCAGAAAAGCTATATTACATTATTTATGGTTCTCTGAGGCCTGGCACAATTTTTTATACTATTTCGAGACCTTCATTAAACGCAAGAAAAAAAATAATAGTAAAAAATATCATGTCAGTACACCTGTAAAGGGGGGACACGTCAGAATGTCTTACAGCTTCGACAATTCTGCCACTGCTTAAGTTCGACTAGGGCACAAGTATCTCACGCTGGCGTCTAAAACAGCGCTTCCACCCGACTGCTCCTCTCGACCTCGGCGACACCGTTATCTCGACCTCGGCGACACCGTTAAGCTTTTTACATTTACTTATTTTATTTACACATTATTGTTAGCCTTCTACAGGTCTGTAAGCACCAGAGGGGAAATACAGGAATCCTTCTTTGGTTTAACATAAACTGGTGAATAACAGAAGAAAAAATGCTATCGGTAAATCAAAATACGAAAAGAAAATTGAAAGCAGATTTGCAAATCGGTAGATTTACAAAACGACGGCGACGGCATCACGGCGATGGTATGACAAATCCGTGACAACTGTATGCCGACTAAACAATGACGACGATGGCATGACGATGGCTTGACGGGAGTCGGATAATGAGGCTGGCGTGACGCGAATGGAACAAGCACAATGGCATGACGACGGCGGTATGACAACAGACGTGAGAGCGACTCACTGACGACGACGCAATGACATCGATGGCACGAAAACGCCGACATAATGACGATTTACTTATGGCATCGTAAATAGATACTATAACGTAGAAAGGATTGACGTCGATGCAACGATAGAAGTGGTACGACGACGATGGCATGGTGACAATGGGAAGACGTTTATGAAGTGATAACGATAGTAAAACGACAGCGTGACGATTGTATCAGGACGAGAATGGTATGACGACTAGGGCATGACGAGAGCTGGATGACGAAGTTAGAAATGGCGGCAATAGAACGACCGCGACGGTATGGCGACGAATGTCTGACGGCGACTGTATGACGACGACACAGTGACGACAGTGGCACGACAACTGTATAAGAACGTTTGGATTACGACGAGCGCATGACGACACTGAGAAGCTGTCGACTGTATTACGAAGGCTCCTTGACGACGATGGGGGGACAACGATGCGGTGACGAGAGTCGGATGACGTAGCTAGAGTGATGACGATGGAACGACCCCGAAGATTTCACGACGGCGGTGTGACAACGAATGCATGAAGAGTGTGTGACGACGATGGCTTGACGACGGTGGCTTGACCAGTTTCGGATGACAGCTTTAATGACGAGATCACGAGAAGAGACTTAGTTATCCAAGCTATTAGACAACTTGGGCCACTTGGCGTGCAAGTCGAGACAACGACGGCATGACAAGAATAAGGTCAAGAAACTGAAATGACGGCGACAAAACGACCATGACGGCATAACCATTACGCGCACATTTCTTGCTGCCCAAGCTGGCAGACAACTTGGGTCACTGGGTCGGCGTAAGAGTCTGGCTGGCTGGCTGGCTGGCTAGCTGGTTAGCTAGCTAGCTAGCTAGCTAGCTAGCTAGCTAGATAGATAGATAGATAGATAGATAGATAGATAGATAGATAGATAGATAGATAGATAGATAGATAGATAGATAGATAGATAGATAGATAGATAGATAGATAGATAGATAGATAGATAGATAGATAGATAGATAGATAGATAGATAGATAGATAGATAGATAGATAGATAGATAGATAGCATTAAAACATGGCTTGTAGCACGAATATTTTGTAGTATATAGCGACAAGTCGTGTTTAACTGCAGTTACAAAAAAGAAAAAAAGAAATGGGCTAGACAAGCCTTCCACGATATCGGCAAAAAGGCTATTCCATTCTTGGATAGCTCGCTTCTTTCTTTCTTTCAGTGTCTGTGTTGTACGCTTGGTTTTATGCAAACAAAGGGAGAAAGTTGCGTGGTCAGCATCCTCTGAAGAGCCGGCGCTTACTCCGACACGGCACGACACAGTCGTGGGCGAGTCTACATGAAGATTGCCCCATTGTTGACAAGTGCCCGAACGCTGTGCCGGTGTGTACGGTGACTCGGCACCGTCACGCGAGGCTGTCATTTCCTGTCCACTTTAATGGGAATTCTTTCGCTGTGCATTTGCGAGTGCGCCTTTTCAAGCTTTACGCGTTCGTTCTTGGCGTAACGTTATGTTGTGCAGCGCAATGTAATTTAACGAGCGAAAGCGAACAGACTTATACAGTGTTTGAACAAGTGGTCTTTTCCTCGTAGGTTTCCCCTCTCACGGCTCCGTGTCATTCTCTGCGTCTCGGTCTCTACGCATTTCAATTAGAAAAGTAACGGCTCATTTGATGAACTTGTTGGAATAAACGGTAAGCGAAACCTTCCCTGAAACGTTTCGCTTAAATGCTGCGCAAAGAGACACTCGATGCGTGTAGTTTTATTTCATGTCCACGTATGCACGAAAGAAACTATTAACTTTCTTCTCCCTTCATAGAAGTTTTGTGCTGTTTGGCTTCGCCTGTGTGTGTGGTATTTTTTTTCTTCCGTTTCTTTTTTCGTTCTTTATCTCTTTCTCACCTATTGCATCCATCTGACCCTCCCCGGGTACAGGGTAGCCAACTTTGATTAACCTCCCTGTCTTTCCTTTGCCTCTCTATCTCTCTCGGCTTGGCCGGCAAGTTCGTGTTATGCACCGTGTTCTGCAGCATAGCTCCATCGAAATGCGGCCGCCGTAGCCAGAATTTGATCCCGCGTCCTCAGGCCTAGCAGCGCAACGCGAAACACACCACGCCACAATGGCGCGTGCTTTAAGATACATTGAGCGCAGATGTATATGCCGTTGTGTTGGAGGAGTGGCTAAATTCCAGCTCGCAAGTCGAATGTAGTCTGAATCCCGGCACGAGTCGCAAACTCCTGGCTAGGTGATGCTTCTGCTCCTATCCGCTCCTCTGAACATGACAATGTATAGTGCACCTCTTCTAGTTAATTCAGTCGTTAAGCGCCCATAACTGTGCAGCGGGCTACGAAGAAGACCTCAGTGGAGGGCTATGGCTTAGGGGTATTTTTAAGGAGGAAACACTTCATTTAAAAGCCGAAAGAAATGTACAAAAGACTGTTTGGACAGATAGCTTATAAGCTAGTAGCCGGTCGAATAGGTTATGCGTAAGGGAGAAAACACAAACAATGCTCAAATGCAACATGTCTTCACGTGAGTCACTGAAAGACACACTAAAGCAAACCAAACACAAACCAAACAGCCACGAGTTTGTGCTTTATGCAATTAAACATACAATTCTATGAAGACAAACACTCCGTAACATCAAAATTAAGGTTAAAAAGGGTGTAAAAACAACAAAAACAAAGCAAAACAAAAATGAAAGAACAGAGTTGCAGCAGTAACGAGAAATTTCACCATTCTGTAAGATTAGGTAAGTAAGACACTTTACAACTCAGTTTCTATTGGTAGCTCATTCTAAATTTTTATGGCTGCAATTAACCGTTCACGGTACAAGTTGCTACATTTTGGTGGGTTGAAATTGAAGGTATAAGCTTGTCTAGTGGGAGAAAGAAAATACTCGTTCACGGTTTGGGAGAAAGAAAATACTCGATGTTAAGGAAGAATTAGTTTGGATTGTGCTGTTTATCGTGATGCTGATCTTATGATTTCGCAGTGACATAAAGGATAAGATACCGAGCTCTTCAAAATAATTTACATTTGAGAGGCAGAATGGGTTGGAACTAATGCTGTGTAATGCCCGTTTTTTAAGACGCTGTAAAGGCGATACTTACGCTGCGATAAAGGTGATAAGTATATTCGAAGTCTTGTAGCTTGCCCACAAAGTTAGTCATATAAGTTACACCGCAAAAAAAAAAAAAACCCACCGCTGCAACCTCTTCAATATAGTTTTTTTAATAAATATATGATGGTTAGGAAGCGTTGGTGACATTAATTGGCGTATGCTTCACCTTTTCACATACAATGGAAATCATGAAAGCCACATACGTGTAAATATTACCATAAAATCCCAATCAAACTTAAAGTAAACTTATATGAGTAAGTCAAACGTTCGATCTTAAAAGTAATGTCACTGAAGAAGAAAATGCATACGAACACAGAAGCATGAAATAAGTTCCCACAAAGGCACGTGAATCCAGGCAGAGAATGGAACAAAGTGTACTCAATGTTTTACTGTGCTTCTGCCCGTGCGCGTGCGGTTCAATTACTTTAAGATGACCTACAAACAAACCCACATGGTCACTCTGATTGTTTTTAACATGTCGATCCGGCCACCCCTTATGTACTGCGCATGGCAGGCGATTCGATGTCAAGCAGCAAACAGTACGTTTGCGAAGAAGAATTCTTCTTTTTTTTACTTTCCGCGGAGCTAAACCGTCCACAAAGTACTTTGGGCCATATCAAACGTCGTTTTTAAAGACAAAATGTGGGCCAATCAGTTGTCTAGATAACGCAGTGCGATTTACAACGGGGAAAAAGTTCAGGGAAGGAATCAGACACACAGGAAAGGCTTAGTTCGACTATCTCTTAAAGATGGCGTCCTACTTTGTCCAAGAGCTATAGACTCCACATTGTGGCGCAAAGCCTGGCTGAGAGTGCGACGTTCGAAGTTGCACACTGGCATCCCTCTTGAGGTGACCACCACATTTCCTGACTGATCAAAGGCTGACTAACGAGTTTTATTTTCCAAAAGCCACGTCGGCACGATAACAAACGCCGTCGTGGAGTGTTCCAGATTAATATAGACCACCGAGTGTTCTTTAGTCTCCACCGGAGTCACGGTAAATTTGCGTTTCCGCATTGTGCCTAAAAAAAGAAAAAGAGAAGAAAGGAAATGCGGCCACCACGTCTAGGAACCGAACCGGAGATATCGTGCTCAGCACCGGAACGCCATAACCTCCATGGTCATACGAACCTACTCTTTCGATCTACCGCATTTTACCGAATATGATACGTTTTGAACACAGTATATAGCTTTCACGACGTTTCAGCATTTTATTGGTGCAGTTTATGCCGCATAGTGTTGCAATGTGTATTGTTGTCGTTATTCCTCCGCAAATTGAGCTGTGCATGGTGTTACCTATAACATTGACGTACCTTAAGTATACATGTTCGCATATATATCTGAGTTTCCACGAATTGTTCAAATATCCAATCGTTTAATGCTATCAAAGATCAATTACCTCCGCGCTGGCGTAGTGGCTTGGGCATTGCGCTGCTAAGTACGAGGTCGCGGGATCGAATCCTGGCCGTGGTGGCCGCATTTCTACGCGGGCGAAATGCAAAAACGCCCGTGTACCGTGCATTGGGTGCACGTTATAGAATCCCAGGTGGTCAAAATTAATCCGGAGCCCCCACTACGGCGTGCCTCATAACCAGATCATTGTTTTGGCACGTAAAACCCCAGAATTTAATTCTTTATTATCAAATATCAAAGCAGCGTTTTATCTTCGAGCAAAAATTATGGACCTTATAGCTTGCTTAGTTTGGCTATGAACGAGAAGAAGGGGCCCGGGTTTTGTTGATGACAACCATATAAAGCCAACAGATAAAAAAAATGAATTAATGCCCAGTAAAGTTAACGTTGATACAAATGAACGCAGTTGCCAGTACGGCCAAATTAACGGACGGAGTTCCTAAGGCACGGGAAACTGCCTTCTGACTCTTGCGTCATCGTCTCATTTAAAATCATTCATTCATTGAATTATCGGGAGTCAAACACGAATCTAAGGTACCTAATGTCATGTTCATGCCTTCGTTTGCTAATACTGCTCTTTGCGAATGCTTCGCTTTCAACGCTGACGTTTTTTTTTTTTTACGTGGTGTTACGGTGCCCCCGCAAACATGTGAACAAAAAGACTACAGCACAGAAGTGCACTGTATCACGCAGTACTTTAGCCAAGACTGCATTTTTATTGTTAGTTAGAAGCAAATGATCAGTCCTTCGGTTGGGTCTGTCAAAGCAGAACTTTTTTGACTCTGTTTTCTGATTTTTCACGTTTGAAATTCTGAGCGTCTAGAAATTGTAGGCTCTACCGGAACGACTAACACTTCAAATATTTTAAGATCCGTGAAATATATTGTTGATCTTTACGTGGTAGCCTACCCATTAAACTGGCACACTTTGCATGCACATGCAGTCTAATATTCCTGCAGTGTATTACATTCGACCATTATAGATTCTTCTCCTTGTCAACATTTGACATTTAATACACCTATCGGGTGGGGAGGGGCAAGAAGAGTGTTCGATGGTACTCACAGCTAGTGACAATGACGCACGCTGCAGCCACAGTTGTCCATACCCTTGATCGAGCCATGTCTTGAGGTATTGAAGGTGAAGAAGGCCTCAGGAGTGTCGCAGTACTGGGAGGTGCAAATAGCTCCCCAAGTATTCTTGCTTGCGATTTCGGGCAACCGGACACCACGTGCTGGTAACTTCTCGTACAAGCTAAGATAATCACGTGCTGTAAGCACTTGGTAAATCTCTTAAAGTTTAGGAGACACGACTTCTTGAGATCAGTGAACAAAAGCTCTTGAAGGACGGCTTGCTGTCCAGAGCTTAATATATCTCGAGGAGAGAGAGACACCGCAGGCCAGTCTTTGACGAGCACAAAGTCTGATTCACCTGGAAACCACTATTTATCCTCCGGTCATCAAACTTACACAAATTCTTGAGAGGTGTTTCAGCTTCGCCACCTTTTATGTGCTTGAGGTAACATCATCGGCACTCTTATAAGGCGCCAAGACTGTACTTTCGAGTTGCTTGGCTGTCCTCGGGAAGCTTTCCGGACACCCTGGCAAAGACGACTTCACTGAAGAATCTCTCCTGGAAAGTTGGTACCAATGCCGATCTCCAACGGCCTCTTACTTGCAACAAACTGCGCAGCTTGGTTCGAGAACTGCCTAAGCACACCCCACGAGAAGGAAGCGTTTGGTTCGCTGCCACGCCGATTACAGCTCCGGTACAGCCGCGGTGCGATTATGCTGCCGCACAGGTCCTTCGGCTGCCGCCTTCCACGGGCTCCGCTGACGTCCAATTGTTTTGAGCGCCAAGCGTGTTCTTCGGGCTGGCGCGGGCACTTACTTCACCACCATCACCGTCGAGGCGAGGGTGAGTCTCGCTCCTCGCTTCAAGCCGGTAACGGTCCCGACCTCCTCCTCCTCCGCGCATGCGCTGTCCTCACCCCTTGGATACGCATGGGCGCTGGTCCACGCAACGCGCCGCGGGCGACTGTGGGTGGGGTGCCAGCGACGCCCTCACCGTTGGAGACTGGGCCGATGCCTGGCGGTGGAAGCGTCTTCTCGCAGCAGTGGCCCTACGCGTCCTGTTTGGAACCCCGTTTCGGGGACACGTGCTCTGCCAGCGCGAACGGGAGGGATCGTCGTCTCGCTTTTCTCTCTTGCCTATCTAACCTGCTCTTCACTAACGGTTACGATGCATTTCGCAAGCTCCCTAGAACTCTCTATGTTTTTTAATTGGGTTGCGCCTTGTCGCTTCTCGACCTCTTCTTATATTCGAGACCCGCAATTTCGGTGCTTTCGATGGCCTCCTTTTAAAGATGCCCCGTGCTGCTGCACGCTACACTGCTAGAAATGATGTTCCATGTTAGATACTTGGTAGCAAAAACAGCGCTTAAAGGAGACTGAAATAAACAAGGTTCTCGTCTGTCCGGACTTCTAGACGCGTACAGAGAAAAAAAAAAGAAAAGAAAACCCACCCCTACTTGTGGATAGCCTGCGACCTTCAGTGCAGTGTTCCTCATGCATAGTCAATGCAACGTGGGCAAAAATTTCTGCCAAAGAAATCCTAGGTTCCGCAACAAGAGTTCTCCACGACCTCCCCCAGTGACCGAGTACTTGGCTTAGCTGCGCAAAAACTTTATAATGATTCCGAAGCGCTTCTTTCTCCCTTTCTCTCTCCCTTTTAGTTTGCCTGCATGGCGTGCGTTTGCAAGAAAGGGGTAGCACGAAGTAGACGCAGGCTCCACAGCACGGCCTCTTGCCCATGCCCTCGCGTAAGTCAAGTCGCCGCTTTCCAAGCAGGCGCTACGGCGCTCTCCCACTTCAGCCTACCCTTCTGAAAGACCTATTAGAATTCTCTGCAAGGGTCCGCTGCCGCTTTCGCTGAACTGTGAGACAGCTCGAAAAGCGGATGGGACCGATTCCAGCCTACCCGTCTTGAAGGTAGCCCTGTCCCTGAAACAAACAGAAAGGGAAAAAGAAAGATTGAGTGAAAGTAAAACTCTATAGGCCAAGAAAGACAATACGAGAAAGGAACAAGGAGCGGGCTCTCCGTTTTATCTCTGTCGTCGACTGTCGCCGCCGCACCGCGCGCGAAAGCGAAGCGTAGCCTCCTCTTCTTACTAAGAAGTGCGGCTTGGCCGAGGTCTGGCCTTGAAGGTGTGTCTCTTTGCAAGCCGCCGGCCCGCTTTTACTTTCAGGCTTCGTCTTACACATTTGCGTCGCATTCCTTTTCTTTTTTTGCGCGTTTTGATTTGGTTTTCATATTTCGCCATTGGGACAGTCCACGCTCCCGCCGCTTCTCGTGCTGTGGCGCGAAAAACGCGCGGGGTGTCCAAGCGAGGAAGCTTCGCGCGACTGCGGTGCGAATTCGCAACCGCAAAAATGCGGCGGCTTACGAAACGTCGCTGACCATAGGAAAAAAAGAACCGAATAAAAGAGAGAGAAGGGCGGGTGTCCACGTGTGTAATAGCGGCAACAGCGGAACACGCCTGAATGCCTTTATTCACTCCGCGTGCCAGTCTGTTGGGACGCGCCTGTGAAGCATTTCTCCGTGCGGGGGATGCGTACGCGTGGGGGGAGTTGTTTTTCTCCGCTTTCGCTGGAGAGGGAAGTGGGGGCGAGTCAATAGCAGCTCGGACACGACGGCGGATATACGCGCCGAACGGTCACGCTCGTGTGATTTGGACACTTGTGTCACGCGAAGGTCGCGTACTTGCGACTGATTCGCGTCAAAGACGCAGCACAAAGGTATTCCAGTACGCGCCATTCGACGCTTTCGTGTTCAGCAAGAGTGAAAGAAATATTCCCCAATATTTTACTGCGGTTTTCCGGTCCTTATGCTTCTATCAGCGGTGGCTTACAGCGCAAACACACACACACACTTGGTAGGGAACTGGTAATGACCGCGAAAGGACCGATGGATCAGCAATAGCCGCTGCAGCAATGACAACAACAAACTAGGTGTAGCGGCTGAAAGAGGTTACCATGGATAAGATGACCAACTGGTGTGTACGTGATATTTTAGTTGAGATTTTGAAGTGGAGCTCGTCAAATGATGTAGGGCATTAAGCAGGTGGTTTAGTACAGTACAGCCAATTGTAATTCGACCTTGATTAATTCAGATTTTCGCGTAATTCGTATGTACTGAATGTTCCGTCGTAAACAATATATTGCTATGAAAGAAAAACTACTTTAGTTCGAGCGCGAAAGCACGCAGCTTCGGTTAGTTCTTGCCCACCGGCGTCCCCTCATGCGCGCTGCGGTTACTAAGGCAAGCCTTCTTTTCAAAAGATCCAGAACTTTATTTGTCCTTGCATTCGAACACCGGGGCAGCGTTTAAACATATCGGTGCCATTATAGACTACTTAGAGCAATAAAAAAATTGCTGAATTCGGCCATTTTTCCCCCATTCGTTCATTCAACTGCTCGGATAATTCGAATAAATTTGGATAATTCGACCAGGGCCGTACTAATGGACTCAACTGTCTAACAAAATGGGTGCGAAAGGATGGAATACAGGGTCGAGTACTCCAGACTGTGCGGTAGAGATCAGGAAGTTTGCATGGACGACGATGGAGTCTGCTGGCGCAACGATTTGAGTAGGCTGGGAGAGGCATTTGTCCTTGCAGTGGACACGAAATCGCATGACAATTATGACAGCGAGAGATGCTACGAGATCTTGACTCACTCAGGTGTACTAAGAGTATATTTGTCGCTGATAACCATCGCAGCACACTCCATATATTCAATTTTGCATCAGTGTATGCAGCATGTGGGTGCTTAATGAACGTTGAAGAGCAACGCCAATGGTAGTTGGTAAAGCATTTGGAATCCGCATTTTTCTATATATATGTAGGCACATAGTTCCTAGCGTATGGTTGTTTTTGGCGTACTAACTCCCATTATGTAAATAGAGCATATCCCTTCCGTTTTCAGTAAAATGTATATTTAGCGATAGTTATTGCGCAATGATCGTATTGCGGATTATCACAAATTCTGATGCGGCCATGGCTACGAATCATCGTCAGCAACAGTCATTTTGTCTCCAGTCCCCTGGTTCTTATGGTCAGAGGCAGTGATTGCTGGGGAAACACAGGGTCTTCTGAAGTCCTCGCTTCCTTTTTTTCCACTGCACATTGTTCTATAGAACGGCTTGTACCGTTCTGACAATCGGTCGAATTATTTCGACGGGCGTGCAAACTTATATGCGTTTTGGGATAAGCAAGTACACTTACAACACATCGCATGGATATCAATGTGCTTTCCATTTTAGGTTCACAACAGGTGAGGCTTGCACAAAGCAATCAAAAAGAAAACCTCGTGGGAATGACAATAAGTTGACGTGCAGTAAGATGTTGAATGACTGGTGGTTGACGCTTGCACAAGCTTTCTTTTTTCTGTCACTTTGACTGGGCAACCTAGTTTACAACTTTTACAAAGCTCTTTAATTATGTGTAAATTTACTCGCTAATAAAATGCTTCGCGCAAGCTCAGTATACATGCGAGCATTCAAACTTGCTTCGACGGATTTAATTTCACACCTGAGATTCAAAATGAGTGGAGGTTTAGCGAATTAGAAGAGCGCAAAGATTGATAACATTGGTGTTCCCGCACTTGGCCCTCGTGACTTCCCGTGACGTCATATAATGTGATTGTATCCGCTCGATGACAAAGAAGGAATACCTTTTGTTCCAGAGAAAAGATTCCAACTTGCAAGTTTTCTGAACTTTTCCTGCACGAAAATGGTGAAAATACGAGAAAATACTTTCAAATCTATGACATCACCCTTGCGTGTACTAGCTGGCGTTTGGGGTCGAAATTCAAGAAAACAAAGTTTGGCTTTCGCTTACTTCGCTAGAAATGAAGTTAAGAAGTATTGCTGAATGGGCCAGTTGGTGCATCATATCCTTGTCTTGCTTTAGCGTGACTTAGTTCGAGTGTGAAGGAAAAGGACAGAGGACGAGCGCTAGATAGCAAAACGTTTCCCGCCAACTGGACGAGCGAGTAGCGTTATCAAGGAATATTTTACCAGTGCAAACTGTCTTTTTCTTATTTGGTCCTTCTTCTTCTTTCATTTTTTTTATTTGTGGAATTTACGTCAAACCATATGGAGGGAGAAAATTATAAATAAAGGACATCAAATAAACGTATACAATCTGTGTGATTCAGGAACTGCAACAACGAGTTCGCGCACTTAGAATTCCAAATCAAATTTTTATTTCAACGTCATGTATGCATACATGATATTGGAGACACAGCCAAAAGGCCACCAATGGGCTTGGCGGGGACCTGTGCCCTCTTTACGGTGCAACATTCACAGTATCTCAATACAGAAAGACATATGATACATTCATAAAGATTAAATTCAAACACATGTATACATTATAACATTATAAATGAAATGTACAAACCGTCGTACCCATTTGGAGAAATTGGTCGTTAAAGAATGCTATTAAAACTGTCAAGACAAGCGAGAAAGTCAGTCTTCCAGCTGTGGAACCCTAGGCTTGAATTTGGCCTGCCGAGGCATCTGATTTATTAATATAGACAGACTTTAATGCGAAAACATTATATGCCCCATTACGCGAAAATCCGTCGGCGTGACCCAAAGCTGACCCCTAAAATGGCCGACGCCGCAAGGAGTAGAAACACGTTAAAAGATGCTCGAATCGACTTCACATTTCTCATTGAGGTTCCTGTAAACGAAGTAAATTAACTGCTTCGAAAAGAAAATTCAGGTGCTGGGCTGCTGAGCACGAGGTCGCGGGATCGAATCCCGACCGCGGCGGCCGCACTTCAATGGGGGCGAAATGCGAAAACACCCGTGGTACTTAGATTTAGGTGCATGTTAAAGAACCCCAGGTGGTCGAAATTTCCGGAGTCCTCCCTATACGGCGTGCCTCATAATCAGAAAGTTGTTTTGGCACGTTAAACCACATTATTTTAGAAAATTCGGTAAATTTCTGTCTGGGTGGGAATCGAACCCGAGCCACCGGGATGCTAGACGAGCACGCTTCCCCGACGTATGCCTATAGTGAAGTGTGCCTAGTGCGGGCGTCATTGCACACGTTACGTTTATGAACTCCTCGCGGGCAAGCGAGCGCATTGAGACGCTTGGCGCCTTTTGATTTGGCCCTACCAAGGCGCAGTTAGAACTCACGCGAGAGCTTGCGTGGACAAAGAACGAGCTGAAAAAGTCAGTTCACCAAAAGGGACTATAATGCTTTCACATTCCCACACGTAAGCACACGTAAGTCTTTGCCGAATTTTTGTTATTGTTACTCTTTAATTTTCCTTTAAGTTCAATGGCCCCACTAACACCAGCGCACGTTTCCTTCAGTTTTGCAGGTATTCGACGCTGCAGTAGCTGGCTTACCATTAACGAGGAAAATGGCGCGCTGAAAAATAAGTTGCCAGCTTGTTGCCAGCTTGTTGCCAAGTTAGGAGCAAGTTTGTGCCCATCCCAGGGAAAGCAGACATTTCCTCGTTAGGCATATGGACCGTCGAACTTGCTGAAATGCTTGCATTTGGAAGAAAGCAAACTCTTGCAACTGTAAGAAGCATAATTTGACATTGCTTGCCCATACTCGAAGTTTCAAGACGTAAAGGTTTCAAAAAGTCATGGTTTCAAGGTAGCTCCTCCGTGAGAATGATAGATCGTTTGAAACTAAAGAAAGCACAAAAGAGAAACTTTATCATTCAATTTTACGTTAAAAATCTGCGTCGGCTGCGGGAACATTCCGATTCACGGCATAAAAGAATACTTTTTTTCGTGCTGCCTTAAACGCTGCCTGAGGTGAAGTTGGTAGTTTTTCTATATCTGCTTTCAATATGGACCTACAGAGCGTCGTGAACATGCCTATTTCGAACTTTCATGTTCGGAAATTTTCCCGTTTTTACAAAAAGACATATTGATATAAGGTAAATGTTAACTTGCAGATATGATTTTTGCTTCCAGCTGTGATGAGAATTGTCACACTTGTGTCCAATACAACTCTTATGTCAGCACTAAGCTCTTGAATTTCGATTACTGCCACTGCAATGTAAAGTCCAGGGTTTCACGGAAGCCTGCCTGGCCTGAATAATACATGCTAATTCTTGTGAAAAGAATTTAAAAAAAAGAAATTACATGACTAAACACCAAGGCAAGGATATACGGGGTGTGTCTTTCTTTCTTTAAATCATAATTTGTTTTTGAAATTGCCTGCGGTAGATAGCTTAATTCTAGTACTTAAGCTGGGTTACTCCATGCAGTGGACATTACTCGCACAAGCAATAGGAATGCATAATCGACAAATTAACAAAAATTCACTAGTATAACTTTTAAATTATTAACCTTACAGGACATATTGCAATTTACGAACTGTAGCCGGCGAGTTTGCAAACCATGTTCACATGTACCGACTTCTTAGTATCGCACGGGTTTCGAGATATGCGCTGTAAGACACGCAGCAAAAATTCACTATTTTTCCACTTACTTTTCTAACAAACCGCCGTTTTATGCACTTAAGCACAAGTGAAGTTGGAAAGCCTATGCATTGCGTCGCACACTTTGAGACATAATACCTCGAAACTGATGTCATCCTAACATTGGTTCTCGCCGGCTGCAATTTGTAAATTACAGTATGTGGCCACTGTCGCAATCGATGACGTAGTTTTGGGGAGACCGAGACAAGTCCTCAGTGCTTGGGCTTGCACGCTTTGGAGTTTTCGAATATTCGTAGTGCAAGTATTTCCTAATACAGGTAAGCTGTACTGCAGGAAGCCCAAAAACAGTGCTTTATATAGTTGCAACATTGACGGTACTGTTGCGCCCCAGGACTTCCCGCCGAGAAACGCAAGAAGGTCCACAATGGCGGCCAAACGCTTTGTCATGTACGAGATGTGAGGGCCCCAAGACAAGTCTCTATCAATGATGACGCCAAGAAATCGGTGCGTTCGCCTATATCGTATAATTTGGTCATTTATCCGCAAAGCATACGGGGCCATCGATTTGCGAGTAAAAGCAACGACTGCACATTTCTCAGCGGAAAGCTCCAGGCCTTGTCTTCTTAGGTATGTTGACACAGCCGTTGGGTTTTCTGAAGTCTCAACGAGTATGTGATGTAAACTAAATAATTTAAAAGTCAATTTGTGATTTTCTTAATTAGTCGATTGTGCATTTCGATTTCTCGCGCAAGGAATGTCTGCCTCTTTGAGTAATCCAGTCCAAAGATTACAATTGTACTATCCGCCACAGGCGATTTTTATAGGTTCTATATGGCCTAAAGAAATAAAAATAATATAAAACACACAAAATATAGGAACCTAGTGGACGCAGAAGTTAGGCAGAAATAAGAAAGCAAGAAGTAAGTATAATACATGAAAAATTTTAACGTAATGAATAGGAAGAAACGGGGAATGGATACCAGCTAAAGTGATGACTGGAGATCGCGTAAGAAAAAAGTGAAATAAGCTGAGAAGGAAAAGATGAGGCAAGTGTTTTTGCAATGGTCCCAATTAAACCAAAGACTTCATTTACTGGATACGTGAGAGAATCGAGAAATGTTTGTTACTTCTGGAAAAGCGCGCTCAGCAGCACATGAGTGTGTGGGAAAACACGCGTAATATCGGCTTCAATACTCACCGCGGCTATACTTAGTGGCCGTCGCGATCTGCTGGCGAGCACGAAGTAGTGCCGGTTCGTTACCCGGCCACGGCAGGCGCTTTCCGGTGCGGGTGGAATGCAAACACGCTCGTGTGCCGAGAATCGGGTTCACATCAAAGAACACCGCTTGGCAAAAATTAAACTGCTGGCAGCCCTCCAAGCTATGACATGTTTCATTGTCCGAGCGTTGCTTTCGGACGTTTTGCGCACTAACCCGCTGGCTCGCTCGATCGATCGATCGATCAATCGATCAATCGATCGATCAATCAATCAATCAATCAATCAATCAATCAATCAATCAATCAATCAATCAATCAATCAATCAGTGAGAAACGTCGACGCGCCATAGTAGCGCCTGTCACATCACGACTAAGAATTAGCCGTCTCTACTACAGTTGGCGGTGCACTACAGATGGAACTGAATGCTCTGTGCCAGCCACTTTTTCTGAACAGTGCCGGTCGAAGTAACGAGGCCTAGGACAGCTCCCAACCACGTCACAATGTCACTCCTCTAAAGAGACGCGTCACGAGAACCATTCACCGTAAAGCACTGTCATTGGAGGCAAAATTACTGAATTACAAGTTAAACGGAAGCCGCCCGATACTCGCTCTAGCGGACGAGGAAGTCGGTAACCACGCCCATTTCTAAGACCTTCCAGCCGCAGTCACGTTCGAAACACTCTCAGGGCACGCAAGCCAAAGACACGGTCATTATACGGCAACCGGTCAGAGAGCAAGTGAAAAGGATGCGAGCGCCCGAGGGCAGTTAACTCGAAACACCTACCGGAAAGAAAGTAGTTGGGAACGGCGTGGCTTCCTGGACGCCTTCAAGGTTTCGGCGAAAGGATTGTTCGTCTTTGTCAAGGCGGCCCTACGTCCCGATATTGACGTCTCTGTATTACCTCTCCTGCGGCGGCTTAAGTGCCTGTGTCTCATTGGAACGTTCGGCAATCGCCGTCACACGTGTTGTACGTCAAAAAGCGAGGGCACAATCTAACGAGCAGCTGCCTTCTCAATGATCCCCGAACATGCGGGCAAGCCGCGTCGGCTACTTTAATCACGGAAGACTCTCAGTACGCTCTCTTGTATATTAATGGATCCGTGTGTTTCCTAAGATGGAGTTGGTATTGCCCAATAAATCGTCAGACATGTATCCGTTAACGGACTGTAAGCACACGTTTATGCTTCGACCAAGTTGTGATGTTTGTATGTATAATCTGGCACACTCGTATGTTCTTTAGGGTGTGACGTAGGTGTGCAGACACCTGGGAACAATAGAGTACATAGTTTACATTATTGTACTCGCTCATATAAGCTGAATTGATGTTATTGGAGTGGCTCATAAGCTTTCGCTCGTTGACGTTTCTTTTATTATAGTGCAGCTGTTAAGAGCCTGTTCTCTTTTTGATGATGTAAGCAGATGTTGACGCACAATTTAAGGCGCTGGCTACTCCTTAGCTCTTGAATGGGTCTAGCTTACAACATACGGGGCTCGAGATTACATATCAAATAACCTTTTCATACAAGCAGCAGAACTTGTCAAGCAACGTTTTCACAGTAACACTATAACGCGAGAAACACATGGTACATACAATATACAAGTTAAATGACTCCACAGTTCTGCAGAAAAAAATCTCAAAAATACAAATGATAGTGTCGCCTAATAACACGGTCTCTAGTCGGCGGTTGGTACATAAGCCCCTGTTCCTGCATTGAGCGCCGGCGTTGTCGGCGTAACCGAGCGAACGAGCAGAGCTAAGGATGAAAGAGCGAATGCGGAGCGCAGCGGGGGATGAAAAGCGAGGAGAGCGCGAGAAGGAAAGCGGATGAGGAGGCTACTGTGAAAGCGTGAAGCGGAAAGGGGCGCAGGAGGGTATGGCGAAAGCGTGAGAAGGAAAGCGTAGTGTCGCTTTGCGGCGACGATGGCTACGCGATGGCACCACGGTAGCGCGCGTTGTCTGTTCACCGATGGCATGCGTCGAGTGCGTCCAACGATACTATATACGAAAACAAAGCGCTGCATTAGCGGAGGTGTGCTTGCTGCTGTGAATCGCGCCCACGTGTTACCAACACGCTGTCTCTTGCGACCTCCCGATTAGTGAGGCAGTCGCACCACACTTTGCTCTGTTTGCAACATGCCGCACGAGACAGATTGTCCGCTTCAGTCAGTATGTTGCGAAATGAAAACACGCATGGAGCTGCTCTCAAATTTGCATTAGTATCGGAATCGTCGCTGAAGCTTCCTTTAAAACGTGTGTCGATCTATACTGTTCCTTTCCGCCGGATCTGTCGATTTTTATGATTGTAGCATATTACGCCTTTCGCACTTGTGCTCCACTACACAAAACGTCTTCCCTCAATGCGGCATAATAAAAAAAAAAAATCTTTGCGAAGACTCTGGACTAACTGTTCGCACCTTTGTAGAATCAATGTTTACATTTACGAAACTGCAGCGGCGACAATTTTTCGTGAGAGCGATAAAGTCATGACAGCGTAAAGACGAAAGTTGGAAGCCGCTTGACATTTTAATCCCATCCAGAGGCATCTAAAATGGATTACAAACAACTCTAGCGTTGCCTATAGTTCTCCTCGGGGAATACCCAGGAACACTTCCATTTTGTACTTCGCTCTCTGTCGCTGTCAATAAAAAAAAGCAATTACAGGTTCCCCTTCAAAGAAGTCAGACTGCCTATTACGTTCTTTTTCATGTTCGTTCTCCGTCACTCGCTACGCGTAACAGTTTTCATCATTGTCTGCGTGTGGTGCGGGCGATCGTCATGCGTGACCGATGCTTTCCCGAACGAATCCAGCCGTGACTGACGGGTGGTTTCGGCATACATATCCCGGCCACTCTCGAACTCTGGGCAACGTGGAAGCCAGACACTCCCAGGAGAGTGTTGACGACGCAAGCGGCTGGGGTTGTAGCGTACAGGAGTTTGGCGAGAAGGAGAGAATGGTGCTTTCGATGGGCTGGGTGGGTGCGACTGTTTGTTTTAGCGCGCAATGGTTCAGCGACGACGGTGAGGGTGACATCGTGGTGGGCGTTGGCGTCGTGTTGTTTTTCGCTCTCTCTATTTCTTTCTTTAGCTCATTTGGCGTGGCGGATGTGGTTTTCGGTGTCGCTCGAGCGTCGATCGACTTGCGACTATTTCCCGGGTCGTTATACGCTGCCTCACGAAAAGTGTGCAGTACTTTAAAGAAATACGCTTAAAAAAAAGAAAGATCACTTGATAAAGTTCATATATTGCTTATATTTATATATTTATATACTTATATACTTCCTGTAGGCTTCCTGTAGGCTTCCTGTAGACAACTGTGTCTCCCTGCAGAGTTTCCTGTTTTTCCGTACGTAACTGTGAGAAATTTGCTGACACCACTGGGCTTGCTGTGCATAACTCCATGTTGGCTATGAGTGTGTATACACAGAACGAACCTCATAAGTCCCGCATATCGTTCGGGGTAGACAGCAGCCTTTAACATAACGCCGTATGAGAATATTTTCATGGACTGTTTCTGTAAAGCGTCATATGACATCGCCTATACTACTCTGCCTGCCTATAGATATTTTTTTTCTGCCTAGCGCGTAATCTCTGACGCCCTAAAGATAACATGTTGTTAAACGTTCATGCACTCTGTATAACAGTCATATTACCTCTAGAAGCAACAATTCCTTCTTTTGTGCAAGTTGTTTCATTTTGACAGTTTTCATAAAAAACGCGCTAAAAACGAAGACGAAAGGAACACATACGACAGTCCTGCAGTATCTGTTTCTTTCGTCTTCATCTTTTGCGCGTTTTTATGAAAAGTGTCCACCTTTAAAAGCTTATTCCGGGTGGGCTTCTTGTGAACGGTAATGTCTGCTGACGGTTTATATGTGCTATTACACTTATGCCTCCGGACTTCGTTTATTCTGACGGGAAAAAAAAAATTTACAGTGAATACTGCGGTCGATTGTGGCTATCGGTAGGGCTATTATGAAAACTGCTGTTAGTACCAAATAACTCCGTCGATTGGGCCCTTTATTGTGACTGACGCCATCACTAGCTTCTTTGGCGCTGCATGGTATTAATGGGACAATAAACGGACGCGTCGTTCTGGCAGGCCTCCGGGGTCAATGTCTGGCCCACTGCGAGCCATGCAATCCAGGAACAGCGTGGAAAGGGTGAAGGTCGGTGACTGGGAACACCAGAAGTGGTGACGTTTGCAGAGGCCCAAGGCAACTGGGGAAGACAGTTCTAACTGCGTTGACCTACACCTGCAGTGGCTTAACGAGTGAGGAGTTCCAATGTTGTGCTAGAATTTCCTTCTCTTACGCAGGTGCATTCTGATACGGCTGTGTGACGACTATAGCTGCGAAACTGTTGGAATAAACGAAAAAAGAATGAGAGAGAAAAGCCTCACGCGGTCGAATTTATCCCGCGCAACTCACAACGGGGTTTTTCTGATATCATATCTTAGCTTTAGTTTGTAAGACCGAGACCTCTTTTTGTTTTCTTATTCTGTAAGCTGCGTGTCTCATTCGAGCCGTTTAACTTTAAGTTCTTTTTTTTATTTTGTAAACTTTCTTTCGCTCCTTCTTGAAGTACTCGGTCGTAATGTCTTTATCATGAGTCTGTTGCCACTTTTGGGGCAGATATCATAGTTGGTGCCTTCTTGTGGTGCAGCTCTCGTCAGTAGTCATAACTTGGCCAAACCGTTTTAGGAATATCTGCAAGATAAGCAGATCGATCCACCGGTCTCTCTTTTCACATTTATCCCATTTCTGTATCTAACTACGAGACCTCCTTTTGTATATACTTATCATGCAATTATCCCCATTTATGTCCTGAATAAAACTGATTCTGAAATGCAGTTTCAGAATATATATATATATATATATATATATATATATATATATATATATATAGAAATCCGCTTTTTGCGTTAGGCCAAGGGCGCAATGCAGTCTGTCCCCACGAAGGCTTCCAGGTATACTGTGTACCCAGAAGAACTGTTAACAAACAATGCGCGGGCAAATTCTCATCAACATGCGTAAACTCTCAACACGACTCCTTTATGTCTGTTCTTTAGAAAAAAAAATGAATTGAAATTTTCACACAAGATGACATGAGAGGCGCCAGATATCGCTTGCAATCGAGAAGAATTTGCAGTAGGCCGAGCTGGAACGCTTGCATCATGACCATCCCAAAATACGCTACACAAAACAGAGAATAGGACAGATGATTTTACAATAGTTTATATTAGTAAATGTGCCTAATGACGGTGCTGTATTTTCGCCAGCGCGAGCTGAAATCGTTCGAGATGTATGTTATTTTTTCTTTTATATTTATAAATACGCTTCCTGGGAAATACAACCTAAATGGCGAATTCAGCGACTATACTGTCGTTCTCCTCCGCTTTTTGTTTCGTATTTCGTGCTGCTATCTTCATGACGAAGCGTGCGTAGATCAATATGTGCTCGAGTATTCCAAAACATTGTGCCGCTTGCTTTATATAAGCTTGATGCCGATTACCCTGGTTAACAGAAGGCAGCGTACAGAGCTACACCTCGCTTCCCCCCCCCCTATTCCTCCCCCAATCCTTGGTATAAAGCTTTTTCGGTTCACTTAATCACCGTTTTGATATTCAAACACATTCAACAGTTTACGCTGATACCCTGCTGGTTTCCTGTAAGTGTGGCCTTTGGTGGAGTACGTATGTAGTCATACTTTCTTTTTAATCTTTTTGCAGACCCCTTGAGCAGTCTCAATGTTGACACGTTCGAGAGAAATATGCACGAAACACGCGGAAACACAAGCCGCCAGAACGTGGTAAGTCCTACACACTTCGGATCCCAGAGAACTATGGACAGCAGTTTCTAAGCTCTTTATTGGCTTTCTTTCTTTTTTTTTTTCAATTCTTATTTCGCACGCTTTGTTCTGGCTTCTCTAGTGGTCTGTCGAAGTTGTTTTCGTCCCCTCCGTACGGCGTATATAGACCTTGTCCAGACTTAGCTGACTTTCCTGATTGCCAACCTTGGACGTGTAGCACTACATGCGAGGTGCGCATACTATACACACGGTGAGCTTCAGGCGCGGCGGCGGGCAGACGTGCACACACTCCAACGCACGCTCGCATCGCACACACGTGAACGTAAAAAACAGTCGCCATTGTCTTTTCGTCCCCGAATAAGAAAAAGAAAGGAGAATCGAATAGTAACGAACAACAAAAAGAAGAAACAGGAGAATACTCTGTGTACGGTTCCTCTTCGACGACGGCCTCCACTCGGAATGAAAAGGAACGGCAAGCCTCTTTTGTCTTGCCGCGCAAGTGGCACACATACGGCCCTCGACCGATCTTTGCGCTGATGGAGGCAAGAAAATAAGAAAATAAAACAATCACGCGACGCACCCGTGAATATAGTCGAGCCCACAGCCGGTGCGTGTCGCGAAGAAACGTGGCGATCGCGTGCCTCGGCTTGATTAAAACTTGGTGACTCGCCGCTTTCGGAACAAGTGGCCGAGGAGAGCACAGGAGGTGAACAAAGTAAAAAAAAAAAGGAAGGAAATAACAAGGACGGCAAAAAAAAGCACTCAGGCGATGGAACACTAGAGAGTAACGGAAAAATAAAAAAATAACAATTCACTCAATAGGCGCGCCGCAATGACTCGGCTGGCGAAGTTGATGGAACGACGTTAACACCCACAAGCGTGCTGCGACGACATCGTGGCGTAGGTGGGTATGACGCCACGCCGGCGTGAGTGCATGGTGTGCATGTTGGCAGCGGCGTAAAATGACATCGCGTGTAGATTAGGCGCCGGAAGGCACAGGTTAGAACGGGAGAGCCAGGGAGGGGTTGAACTGCGACGATGGTATGCGCCGGCGATGACGACGACAGCGCGCATCTGACTCATGGCGCATCTGACACAACGATAAAGGATAGGATTCTCAAGATCAATTAGGAGCTATTCGCTAAACGTACTGAAAACTCGGGGGCTCGCAACTGCAGTTCGCGTTCGTTAAATTAGGTGATGAAAAGAGCGAGTGAAATTGTTCTTTTTTTGCGTTGCTTTGTCCGCATCACCGTTCTCTATCGGTGATCCTGAATATGCTAGTTATATTGAAAGAGTCGCGTGAGTCTGCCGGTGTTAAAGCGAAGCTTCCTTTGCGAGCTCTTCCTGACTGTCCTGGTCGTGGCGGCCGGCTATGTGCTGTTGCTGTATCGGCGAATAGCTCACACGTAGAACAGCACTACCATTTTACTACCCTAATAGGTGTCGCGACTACCGGTCTTGTTTTCTGCGCAATCACGCTGTGACAGAGCAGATGATACCTAAATATCCTCGTTGCGAGAAATGTGCCTCATCATCAAGAGCACAACTCCATCACTAAAGCAAACCTTCCTAACCTTCCTATGCATGCGTATACTTTTCTAGCAATTGGACCGCAATCGAGCCTATACTCATATCGTGCCAACTAACTCTGAGATTATCGCCGTGTTTTCATGATGACTGCGATTTCCATAGTATGACACATACCGGTAACGGGGGGATCGGCCAAGAAGTGGGTGGTATACAGTTAAAATAAATAAGAAGAAATGAATAAATGCACGACAATATCAGTAAGAGTTATCACACTGCGTAGCGTAGGTGCTCGAGATAACATGCGAGTGCGCCAGTTTCCTTTACGAAAAAGACGCAGGGATTATATGGGCAAACTTATAGCATTTCATTAATTATTTCTCGAAAGCTTCGCTTCGCATAAATTCCAACATGTGCGTTGGACGTGCATTTTTTTTTTCTAAGGTAAGTTGCGGTGTGCGCGATTCCTGGCTTACCAGCATTATGATTTCGAAGAATATATATGGTTATGCCGGTTACCTGCTTATTCACAATGATATATTTCTCGGCTTTTGCGCTCGTTGTGGGCGTGCGTGATCGAGTGCGGACGTGGATGCGCGCGGGTGGGTGCGTCATCAATTTCGGTCGACCTATGCGCGTACAAATTGATTTATGTCCGTGTGCCTTTGCACTTCTACCAAATAAGGTTTTCTTGACGTCTTAACGTCACAAATAACAGCATTTGCACGAGCATAATTTATCCTCTGCCGATAAGCAAGAATTACACTGAATTCTAGAGAAACGAAGTAATCAAGTTGGTAAGATGCGAGAACGACATATTCAGGAAAGCAGCCCAAAGATTGAAAAACAAGGAGCATGAATTCACGCTGTCACATGTCAGCGCTGCAGTATGGGTGCGAAAATAAGGAAAGAATAGCAGCAACTTTGGGCTTCGTTTTCTGCGCCAGTAAGAAACATTTGCCTGCCAAACTAGTGAAAATACAGTCTTTGTCGAATACTTGACCAGTTTTAACTGATTTAGTGTTCCTCTTTCTGGTACCTTGAAAACGTTCATAAGCGCGCGGCCGCTAAGTCAGTCGTCGTCGTCGTCGTCGTCGTCGTCTGCGTCATCATCATCATCGTCGTCGTCGTCATCATCATCATCATTGTCGTCGTCGTCGTCATCATCATCGTCATCATCATCATCATCAGCTTGGCTACGCCCACTGCAGGGCAAAGGCCTCTCCCGTACTTGTCAGCAATCGACAGGAGTGAACTGGCTGTTCGTATGCAAACAGCCTGTTCGCGCAGGTCATCACACGAGAGTGATACGAGCGTGGGAACGAGCGGTCGCGTCGAGTGAAAAGTACACGTTTCGACAACCCGCGTAATTGCTGTCGTGCCTTCCTCGAAGCGACCACCGTGTGGCTGACGTGCACGCCTCAAGTTACTCCTCGTCGCAAGCCGTCATTAAATATTGTCGGTGACGCGTCCCGTCTAAGTTGCCCGTTTGTTCAGATGACCGGATGCGGAGGTGAGTGTGCTGCTATACGGTCGGAGAAAAAACAAGGGTTAATTAGGAAAGAAAGCTACAGGAGCGAGGTCTTCCTCCGTGTAGTTGACTGTATGCATACCAGTGTTAAGAACATTAAGTAATTTGCAATTAGGTAATTTTCAGGCACTTGAACCTGTCAGCAGGTACTGAGAATTGAGTTCGGTGGAAGAGGCCTTCGTCCTGCAGTGGACACAAAAGCGATGATGATGATAACGATGGTGATTACCATCATAATCATCATCATCATCATCATCATCATCATCATCATCATCATCATCATCATCGTTTATTTCTACGCGTCTGGCTTATCCAACATTAACTTGAAATACAGACACAGCGACCAACCAGGGAGAGCGAGATGCTCTAGTCGGAGGAAACACGAGATGAAGAGAAAGAATTACTATAATGATGTTTTTTCTGTAGCATATATATATATATATATATATATATATATATAATAAGAATAGCTAATTAATGACATTACCGGTGATTAGCGTGCATTATCTTGTGTACGCCACTGATCTGAAACGTAATCATAAAAGACATTGGACTTTGTCTCAAATTATCTATTTTTAATAACTACAGGCAGTTTTCGCTTAAACATCTCGTATGCCCCCGCACCGTTGGACAATTTCAACACGATGGAAGGTTTACGTTACCTACATGTTGCGTGCATTGGTGCGAAGAGATGTGTTACGCTCGCGTGCTCCCGAATAGCTTGAATGAACGGCCAACCAATGAATGAATGAGCCAACCAATCAATCTATCTATCAAACGATTATCCTATTTTAGATGATATTCTAAGACCAGCCGCGTGTTGTAAAGATGACGAGTCCGTCAGTTATCCTGATTAGCTTTCCACTGCGACTTCCAACAATTAGTGTGGCCAATCAGAGTTCTCTAAATAAAGTTCATCAGCCTAACAGGCTTAATGGGCCCACGCCTTCGTCCTGTATTGTTTGTATTATGCCGCTCACAATAACCGATTGTAGCAGACAGACGTTTGCACGCTTGCTAATACGGGCGACTCTTGTTTGCAAAGCTGTTCAAGACGACGGTAACGCCAGACGCCTTCGTCAAACGTCAGTACCGATCAACGAGAACACATGCGCTGAAATCGATTGAGACAGATGTAGACGCAAGGACACGGCCACGATCGCATATTACGGCAAAAAGATATGGTGGCCCACACTAAGTACATTCGTTTGTACGAAAAGCTCCGAGGGTGTGCTTTCTGCAGCCGTAATTTAGTTGGCATAACCAAGAAAGAGAAAGAAAACAGGCAGACGATCGCTTCTCTAGACCATAATTAAGCCACTGATTCCTTGCTTACGTTCAGCAGCTTCTAGTGTAGCCTTAGATAAGAAAAATAAGAAAACCTGGGCACAGTTGGGGGCGTAGTGTTCTGTACAGTCTTAGCTGTTGTAGTGGGCTGTTCCCCGCAGCCTAAATTATATACCATGATGACATCCGTCGTCGATTTGGCGCTAAGCGCTATAACCCCGAACCTAGGTGCACCAACTGCGGCGGGACGCAGCTGCAGTGTTGTCGCGAGGTTCACGCAGGTGAACCCCAAGGTTGTCACAAGGTCACTGTACAGTCATTACACACGATGCTACATTATACTAAATGGTCCACTAAAGCGTCATTGCTATCGCGCCTCGTATGTAGAATAAAAAAGCGTTGACTAGGCAAGTGTCTCACACAGACTCCATAGCTTGTTTTTCGGTAGAACTACTCATCTCTGTCAAGGGTGACCTTGTCAACCACGGTAATTTTAGGTCGTCAGTGAGTGGAGCGTTGTCACTGCTGAAGGCAGCGAACTGCCAAAGGGTTTGAAAAGAAGGTAAGGATTTGCAATCCAGCAGTGATAATTGTCTTTTATGAGACACTTTCTGTCCATCGCCCATTTAGTGGTTGTAGAGGAGCAACGATGCGTTCTCTTCAGGACCCGAACACCCTTCTTATGTCAAACGTATACCTCGATCAAGGCCCGTGTACAAGGCAACATCGGTGTGTTACTTGAGAGCCTGCCATGTTGGTGGTACCGCGTTGACAGTCACGTGGGGCACATAAAAGCAAACGTTACATCGGGATGAGCTTCTGCAGCCTTCGCACAAAAAAATTTCAAAGTCACTGAGCTGGTGACAAAAACTTTCGCCTGGTTCTGTGCCGTTGCTGCATCTCTCGAACTATTGGGATTGACACTCTTCTTTAAAACCAAGCACAGTCGCAGCAAGTTAATTGGTAATGGCGGAACCAGTGCAAAGTTTGCGCTACCGAACAATCCTTTTGCATGAGCAGCCCACTCTGCTTACACGAATAGCGGTGGTCTTCTTCCATGCATTTTCTTTTCTTCCTTTGCCTGTGACGGTGAGCAGCCATTGCCACTGAAAGGCACCATCCTCTTATCTAAAATCATCCCATTAAAGAAATCGGTTTAAGTGCCTAAGGCACTTAAGCGGGTTTATCGTCGTACCGGGAACCTCGATATCTCAAGATATCTAGTTCTTATTAAAGAGTATTTCTCTCCTTTTTGTTCGTACGGTCGATTTCCATCTATTGGTTTCTGCAGCTTGAGTCTATACCGTCTATTGAAGCGGGACTACAGAAGGTTCTTTTCCATTGGTGCAACCAATATACCTTCTCTGACCGAGAAGTCAGAGTCATAGGGATGACTGCGACACCGGCAACCGTGTCCAGGTAAACAGCAACAATGTGTAATTACCGGCATCCTTTCTCGGCTTGCGGTCGCGTAGCGTCCGAGCCTTGTGCCTCTGAATGGCCCCTGATTACAGCCATCCCGCTGTCGCACTTCCTGTGGTGCTCAATGCTCTCGTGACCTTCAGGCTCATTAAGAGCCTCCGACACCCCAGCCGGTGTTAAACACCAACCCTCGCATTTGCTGAGGCCGAAAGATGAACACTGTAACTTTCTCAAATTAAACGAAAATGAAAGTGTTTTAAGCATAATCAGCAGGAGGATGCTTCTTACTTTAATGTTATCTAATAACCACGTTAATAAGCTTCAAGAGAACAAAACGTACGAGCATTATGAAGCAGGAGCTGTGTAGTTAGAACACTTGGAAAGTTGGCGCTTAGCGGTGAAAGACAGCCGTAAGTTCCGCCTTGTTTCACATTTGAAATGTCTAAATTTATAAATTAAAATTAACGCTTGTACGCAGGTGCAGCAAGATAAAGTGATGCGCTTTGCTGTTCGTTTTTTCTGTTCCCCTTCTTGTGTGTGCGCTCTCGCGCGTCAACATGTTTCTATACCTACGCAGGTGCGCTGAATAGTGTAATATATGAGTTAAGATTGGTTCAGTTATAGACGTTTACTGTACGCACAGGAGGCCCCATTCAGTTTAAGACTCTGGGACCTCTTTTCGTATAGCAGTATGTAATGACAACATATGGAGAATAATACTCTTGATTCTGATTCTGATCTAGCGTTTCAAAGCAGCAGCTGGCTAAGAGACGTCGAAAGTGGTTGGCGGATGGGGAAGAAGAGGCGAAGTAGTGGTAGAGCTGCCGTTAGCCCTGCTCGAGCTGTCAATAGCCTCGTTGTGGAAATCATCCCGAAGAAGCTGGCTTTTATACTTCATACTTTTGTACGGTTTTTACAGCCGCTGCTAAGGTTTCAACGCCACTGAGCTGGTGAAAAAAGCACTCTCCTAGCTCTGTGCTGAGAATGTTTTTTTTTTTTTTCATCTCTCGAGCTTTGAACTAGAGCTAGCGCATGGTTACGTCCCCTTAATATGGCACAAAGGTAAAAATGAAATTAGTAGTGCTATCGGAAAGAATAGGAGAGATATTTTGTCACAAGCTCACTGGGCTTTGAAACCTTAAACAACGGGTGTATATGCTACATCCAATGTAATGTTTGGTTTATGCGTTCCTCCATGAGTAGTAGGAGTAACCAAGCCACGAACTAGGCTTGGTTACTCGCGATCCCACGACCTTGTGCTTAGCAGCCCAACACCATAGCAACTAAGCAACCACGGCGGGTGACTCCAAGTGGTGAAATTTATTCCGGAGTCCTCCACTACGGCGGCCTCACAGCTCACTGTGCAGTTTTTAAGCGATGAACCTCACAATTTTTAAGTAGGGTGCGCAGATTCGCATCATCTGATACAATGATTCGCTCCTCGCTGTCGTCACCGAGTGAAAAAAAATAATAAGATGTCCTAAGTAAACCGATGACATTTGTCTGCAATAAGCAACGCCTGGTGGATCTCATCTAACGAGGCTGACCGACTTGTCCAGCGAACCACGCAGGCTCCCGCTCTGCGCGCAGTGCATATTCCCGCCGACTCACCGGGTCAAGGGCTGGAGACAGCGTCGGCGGCAATTGGGCAACCGTTACGTGCAAAATATGCTGGCCAGCGAGACACTACATGCGGAACGCTTTTGCCATATGCCTTCCTCCGGTTCGTTAAGGACACGCGCCGTAACAACCGAAGGAATAGTTAATGGGGCACGATCTCGTCGAAGCAATGCGAACACCAAACTTGCACTGAACCATGGAGTACCTTTCTACAGTTGCTGCTACCGTTAGAGAGCCCCCTTCCCCTCTCCCATATACGCGTGCGTGGAGTTGATTGCATATGTGCCGTTGGGATATCGATAGTTTGGTAACACGAATGCGAAAAAACGTGCACGAAATAACACCAAATGAAAGAAGACGCGAGGAGTGCTCGCTTACAGATGAACATGTATCGTCATGATATCGTCAATTAAAGGTGAACAATAAGGAACGCCTTTTAGGCGTAATTACATGGAAGCGCGACGTGTGATCGCTCGGTGGCCGGCTCTAAGCGTGAGTAGTCTCAAGTGCACATTTTGGAGTCTGAATTAAGCCGCTGTTACAAATGTAGTAGCAAATGGAAACGAAATAATTCGTTGTTGCCGTTACGAAATCGTACGCGTTTGAATTTATGGTATAGAGCGTGTACCAACTCGGTTTAACAACTTACTTTGCTAGGCTAACGCTCTGCTAAAATAATTTACGTGCTCTGAGTGCTGCTCTGTAGTTTCTTACCACTTGAAATGTCACTAAAGGGGAACACTAAAATTTATTTTCGGTGGTGCAGAGTATTGTTTCGAAACGTTATCACTCTTTGTTTGGAAAGAGAAGAGAGAGAGAGAGAAGGGAAGTCAGGGAGGTTAGGCAGTGAAAGTTCCGGCTGGCTACCATGTGGCTCTGGAAAGGCTATCAAAGGTGATAGAAGAAACACATTCTTTAAAAAAGTAAGAAAAATGCACACAATAACGCGACGCTGTGCGCTACAACTTTGTCGATTAGGGAACGGAAAATGTACGTCCAGATTTCTCTTCAATTTTGTGCACCCACCGTGGTGCAGATGACGTCATCGTGGTGTCATAAGTTTTGTTGTGTGTATGTGTTCTTTTTAAACACTTGGGAGGTTTTTGTTCAGGATAAGTTTATAGTGTGTCCAGGTTGAGCTACAGCTAAATGTCTCGTTCGGCGTAATTTTTTTTTCAAATAACACTTCTTTTTCCTTCTTGCTTAGTGAACAGCAAACAAACGCTTGATCTTGACTCCGAGGTGTTTGCTGCTGGTAAATTGTCTCCCTCTTTTGCAACGGTGTTAGCTATTCTTAAAACTTCGGTGAATGTTCTGATCCGAGGCGCCCGTGAGATGGCCCATTGTCGAGCGTTTTATTTGTCATATATTAAGAGGAAGCTTTAGAGGAAGAGGAAGCTCTTCATACACTGAATCGGACAAATCGTTTTTCTCCACAAACTATGCACTAATTTTGATGAGGCTTGTTGGACTTAAAAGAAAAAGTTAGAATCTAATGATCTTATCATATTTATTTCGGTCGACAGGCGCTCGTCTAAGTGAGCTGTTGCAGTACGACAGAGTAGGTGATTACCGCTCCCATGACACTGAGGATAAAGGGACGGTCGATGTCGAAGCAGTTCCAGCCGGTGAACGCCAGCTGCCCGTTGGCGACGTCCTCCTGGAGCAGCATCACCTGCAAGGCACAGCGAAATGACAGCTATAGTACACAGATGACGACGGCGGCATGACGAGGGTCAGATGACGAAGCTGCATTTACGATAATGGACACGACGACATCACGACGATGGTAAGGCAACGAATGCGTGACGATGACTGCGTGACGACGATGCAGTGATGACCACGATGGCATGCGATGACATTATCACGGCGGTGTGATGACGACGGGAAGCTTTGAAAGATTTGGTATAATCGGAGTGGCGTAAAGATGACGGACGGACGGACAGACATTGCGCACCTGATTGCAGAGCTCGTCGTCTTCGGCACCGCCTACGGTGCACACCAGGCGGCACATGTCCTGCAGCAGGTGCCTCCTCTGCGCCACCAGGTTGGCGGCGGAGAGCGAGACGAGCAGGAAGGCGACGGCCAGGTACGCGGCGTGCACGTATGCCCCGGACGCCGAGTACGCGTTGTAGTGCGCCAGCGTGTGATACACGGCGCGGACGCTCACCACGATGTTGAGTACAGTGTCCACGTACCTGCGGTACGAGAGGGGTTCAGCTGCGGTATCAACTTCACACGCGCGATGAAGCGTGTGATATATATAATTCACCAACCTATTATCAGATCGGCCTGCTTTAGAAATATCTGTGAGCGGACATTATGTGTTCAAGTCTTGAGTAGCAAGTTTATTAGTAGCAAGGACGGTTATGGGAGCAGTTATTGAAGCGCGACTATGTTTGGAGGGAACAAACATTGGGAAAGAAAAGAAAAGCGACTTTTTTTATTATTAAAGCGAGACAGAGTTAGATTCATTTAACGAAAATAGGATTCCTAGTCAATTTTATATATGCGTGACAAGTAAAGAAAAGACAACTCTATTCTATTTTATTGTTATCGGTAAATACCTTATTTTTTCAGCGCCCATCGTAAGAGGGGGCGTTGACACCGCCATCTCTTGCAATGCAATGCAGCTCTTGAAGTCTGCAGAAAGGCGCGCTCGTTAAGTTCACCTGTTACAATACGCTCCCCTCACACGCTGTGCTGTTTGGTTGTCAACATTTGTCTGAAGTTGGTGACGCAGGTAGCTTCATCGTTTCTTAACCTGTTCAGTCAAAAGTAGTGAGGTACGACCACCAGATAATTGTTTAGTTGTTTTCGTGCGACTGCGCTGGCCGACGGCTTTGGCGTCCGACGATAGGACCATAACTGTACACCTAAAGCTTTCGTCGGCCTCCAAACAAAGCATGTTCTGTGCAGAGGTGCGATTTGGACACCCGTACGGCTGGCCTTTTCCTGCATCGCTTCGCGCGCTGAAATCTCGAAACGCCCATCAAGTTGAATAGCGGGGCATTTGAATATACAGCTCTAATGGCTTGCCACCAAAAGAAATTTCGCGCCTTCGATAACAAAATGAAGTCACTACTGTCTCTAACGGATATGGAGTAACATTATTTTTTTCTTCCGCCGGAAGTGTTCCTCCGGAAGATGGCGCTAATCCCCATAAACCGCTAAAGCCCCTTAATCTTCGTAAAGTAGCGACGCTCTCCTCCTCCGCCTTCACTCCTCCTGGTTTCTCCTCTCTTTCACACTCCCTCCTCGGTCGTGGCGCCGCCTACACCGCTCGAGCGTAGCATACGAAACAACACAGAATAGCAACGGCGCCAACATGCGCTCCTCGCCACTCCGTAGACGCTTCAGCACGACTTGTAAACAAACGAAGCCGCCGCGAGGGCCTACGTGGTTCTATTTCGCCAATAGCGACGCAGTGTCGGTCTCGGCCAGAACGCGCGAGGAGGAGGCGATCTTCATCAAAGCGAGGCGCTACATTACGGAGTTTAAGGGGCTTTATGAACCGCCGATGAACCGTCATGTCTTCAACGTATGGGCTTCTATGGAAGCTTCGCTACCAAGTATGTTTACCTTGTACATTACGTGTACCTAAGTTCAAACATTATCAGTGATCTCGGCACACACACCTTATCGTAGCGAATCACTCGCGCACGCACCAGCAGAATAGCGCAGCGCAGAGCTTCTTGTCCATGTACTGCGCCGCTTCCCAGAGGGCAGCATAGGAGCCCTGCAGCTTTCGCACGGTGCTGACCTTGAGCCCGTCGCAACCGGAGGCGCAGTACGCTTGGAGCATGCTGCGGAAACGGTTTCCCTGTCCGCAGCACGGCGAAAGAGAAAGCGTTCATAGCTGTTAATTAAACAGATGTTAATGTAAACATATACTATATGAGGACTCGCTTTCTAGGGGAGGGTCACACAAATGGGGAAAGTAAAAAGCGAGAATAAATAAAATGGAAGGTGCAAGAAAGCGCGCGTAAATAAAAAAGGCCTGTCTGAGAGTTTTGAATGCGGCTCGCAAGGAAAACAACATGATTCACGCCTTCGCTGTTAGCTCTATGTTCCTCGATTCATGACTCATCAGCGTCAGCAGAGGACAGTGTTTTAGACCATGAGGCTCAGCAAACGCTAAACCTTATGACGTCGTGCACTCTGGCTGAGGGATGGATAGGTGTTGAACGCCAGAAATCTGCTCTATGGGCCATGAGGACGCCGTAAAATTCTGCGGATTAATTTTGCGCTGCCGGAGTTTCTTCAGCGTGTACCAAAATACGTAAAAGGGAGCTTCAGATACATGGGCGCACCAAAGAGATACAACCAGCATTGCCGCATTTCACATCGGTTAGACGATAGCCGAGGTAGCCGTCGAGTGTTTTCAGAATATAAGTCATGCATGGAACTTGTGATTCGCCTCAGGCGCTGTCCCTACTTGCGTGCGTGGCTCTTTCGAAAGCGATCGTGAAAGCTGGCTTCTCTGCATTCGCCTTTAGTGCGTGGCGAAGTCCACGTGCTGAATTTTCCATATCGTTGCTCAAATCTATGAAGAGTAACCGGCTCGAACATGTGATAAGCCCTCCCCATTCTGTCCCGATGACGTCATACTGGCGCCTATGCGAAGGGGAATAAATTGAATGGTTATGTTCTACATTCCAGTGCTGCACAGCACTGAGGGCATTTGGTTCCTGAGGTAATAATATTTTGGAATATAAGAAAGAGAGAGAGAGATAACAGATGCAGAGGCACATGCATAAAAACAACGCTGGAGTATTTGGAGTCCTTCAACTATATCACTTGAATAGAGGGACACCACAAGCGCCTTCGTCACCTTCTGGCGCGAGCACTGCATAAGCCGCACTCCAACATCGTCTGCACTTAAAGCAACCGGTAGTCCAGGCGTGGCAACGCTGTCGCGAGCGTCTGTCCCTTGGAGCTGTAGCGAGGACAATGAGAAATGGAATTTTCTATGGTTTCCTTGCTGCGGCAGTCATCACAGGTAGCATTGCCAGCCATTCTGATACGGCAATAAAACGTGTTCGTGAAAGATAGACACCAAGCCACAGTCGACAGAGAACACTTGTCTCGTTTCTGATAATCCATATAGAAGGCGGAGTCGGAGGGGTGGGTCCAGGTGGTGTTTGGGCTTTCGCATATTGCGTTCTAGTTCTTGCAATGCTATAGGCTCTTTATCGCTCCACAAATCACGTGCCGAGTGGTTTGCCTCAGTGCCTCGGCGGACCACTCGTCCTAGTCAAGGTTCAGAAGATGCGGCTACTACAGTTTTATAATTTCGGCGGATCTACTGTGTGCAGTGGTTGTTGCGCGGAACACTTGTTTCGCACACGAACAGTAATAAGTTCGAACAGCGACAAGGACGATTAATTTTGCCTGTAGCAGTTATTTAATGGTCGTTTTTATAACAAATCTAGCGACACAGGTGCCGGTAAGTAACCACTATAGGTAATTATCGGCATTTAAATTGCTTTGATAGGTCTGGCATAATGCAGCGATTTCATTTCGCTAAATTCTGCTGTTGTTTTTCATTTTCGTTAATTTTAAATGTAGCAACAATTGTATTCCATTCCATACCTAATCTATTACGTTTCTTCCATTTTATTATGTATGTTTTTTCCCCTCATTCACCCTCACCACCGGCGCATTCTAGTAACAAGCCCTAGCAGTGCGCCACTCGGACCGCCGACAGTGTGTGAAAAGGAACATAATTAGAATAGAACCGTTACATCATCCAAGCTAGGTACCTTTATTTTTTGTCCGATTTATGCCGCGCTGCCCGAGCCCTATATGAATCCGCACCGACTCACCCGCCTTTCAGTCAGGCTGTGCTGTGCGGCCTACCTTGAGGACGACGAGGTCGCAGATGCCGACGAAGTGCGCCATGCAGAAGGCCGGCACGAGCACGGCCACGTTGAACGCCGTGAAGTCCACTATGGCGGCGAAGGCGACCACGCTGGGGCGCATGCGCAGTGCGACAGGGTCCAGGCCGTACAGCTGGCTGCGGAAGTAGACCAACGGTCCGTACCGGTAGAGCCAGACGCACTGGTGCACCGCCATGGCAGCCCCGTACGCGGCCACCAGTCCCAAGGCCAGCCACCGCTTGCGCCGCATGGCGACGCTGTTCTTCAGCGCCTGGTGCAGTCCTGCCGGAGACCGTAGCACCGAAGTCGGGTAAGGACACATTTGTAAGGAACATTAACGAGGAACACAGAGTTAGTTTAGTCGGGACTTTTCTTCAATAATCTATTGGCGCTTGTTTAGTGGGAACAGGTTGGTTATTAGAGAGCAAAATGAAGGTCAAAGTCTATCTCATTGAATTTCGCGCCCGGCAATTGAAGTGGTAGCTAGTACTACAGTACACAGTGATTTTTTTTATTCTTTTTTTCTTCGAACAATATTTTTTTTTTGAAGCCTAGTAGAGTTACTCGAATTTCGTCACTATATTGATGAATTTGGCCAGGCGGAAATTCTTTGCAGCAGAACCAAAGCCATTCATGTACTAAATTAAGTAACTGCATTAATTAACTTTATAGTTACGAACTTCACGATACGCGTTTGTACTGTAAAGTTGAAGGCAATAAATCAACGGTTTGCTTTGGTGTACCGTTATTTATTATTGGCTATTTGACATCATCGCGGGGAGACAGGAAATATCCGGGAAGGTACTGGTGATATCAGAATGCTGTGCTTAAATGATGGCTTGACGTCTATTTGAGAAAATATGCAAGAGGAAAAGAGATAAAGAGTAAATACTGCTCACAATGGAAGCCTCTCAGCACACACGACGTGGAAGATGTGCTTTCGCGTGATTTCTCATCTTAAATGACACCTGACGTTAATTATACTATGTGCCTACTAGTTTATTACTGATACTACTACTACTACTACTACTACTATTACTACTATTGCAGTAGTAGTAGTAGTAGTAGTAGTAGTAGTAGTAGTAGTAGTTCTCAGTTGCTGAGTTCTAACCTGGGTCCAGCTTCCGGTCACGGGAAAGGAAGCGGGCGACGTCCGGGTAGCTCTTGTAGTACAGGTGTGACGTCAGTGCGGCGAAGAACGTGCGACAGGCCACGGACACGGCGTCGAGCACGTTCATGGGGATCCGGGTGGAGGCGCACTTGAACGTGGTGGACACGACGTTGTGCAGGGCGACCACGTACAGGAAGCAGACGCCCAACTTGAGAACAAGGCTCTTCTCGCTGGACACGTGTCTCTGGCCGGAGCGCTTGCTCCTCAGACGCGTCGGTCGGTCGCAGCAGGACGAAGCTGAAGCCGGCGGGGGGGTCTGTGCTTGACCCGACAAAACAAGCGTAGTCGACCGAGAGGCTACAGGTTGCGGCAAATGCTTTTGCACTCGAATAAAAAAAAAAGCCCAGTAGCATGGTTGCGACGCACTGTAACTAAATCACTTTTAGGTTATTTTATTGTGTTATAGACTAGATACGCAAATCCAAATCCACTTTTCCAAAAGGCGGGTGTATGTTAGAATGTGCTTATTAACACAGACCATACTGAATAGCCAAGCGTATTTAGAACCAGGATGTTTGGAGGCCATTCTGAAGCGGAAATTAAAGGAAGGAAGTTTTTCGTGCACCATTATTGCACCACGTTCGCCTTGTGAATCGGCGCGGAATCGTGCTCATGCGTCCACTGACGGTTTCCACAGTGATTCGGTCCAAGGAAGGACCTCCTTCTTCAGGACATCTACACGACAACTTGAGCTGTTTACTTCCGCTCCATGTTCGAAAAAAAAAATGAAATTTTCATCTTTCCATCAGAAGTTATTGCCCCAAGAACCATCACTAATTGAGGGTGAGAAGCGCTTGAGGCAATCCTTCCACTGACACTGGCTTCTTTTCAGACTTGCTATCAGTACCCTGTTTGGTTGTTTAAAAACTGAGTAGTACTGAACGCTACCTCGTCTGTGACGAAAATTCTGCGTTGGCGTGCATTGCTGCCTAAACGTCCGCACATCTTTTGACCCTGGTCTCCTTCATATGCTATGTGAGTCTACGAGCTTTGTGACACTTGTACTTGTGCATCTGCTCTTTCGAAATTCTTATGACTGATCGCTCAGAAATTCCTTCGGCTATGGCCATTCGAATATTTTACCCAACTGATTTCTGGAGAGTGCTGGAAGCTTTACCGCTCTCTCTCTCTCTCTTTCCATATATATATATATATATATATATATATATATATATATATATATATATATATATATATATATATATATATATATATATTATTTACCCTACCTGTGTTGCCGACGCCAGTCATAGGGCAGCGAAAAAATTGGAACGACGTTCCGAACGCTGACCGACGCTTGACCGAGTGTCCAACACTGAGGTTTGCCCAGTACAATGCCAGAGCTCGCGTATCGCTCGTGCTGTGACGTTTGAGCGCTACCCTTGCCTCGTGATAAGCGTTTCGAAGTGTCATCGCGAATGGGGTTCGTATAATTTTGCCTCTTATGGCCGCAAGGCTGTGTGTTCTGGCACTGCTGTAAATTGTGGAAATCCTCAGCGCGGGGTAACTCCCACCGTGGTGGTTCAGTAGCTGTGGCGGAGTTTTATTCATGAGCGTGAGGTTGCGGATTCGACTCTTCGATGCTCCATTTCGTGTCACTTAACTGGCAAATACACCACCATGTACCAATGTGCCAATGACGTTGCCCTTATTGAGTGGATGGTCAAACTCAAACTTCGCTCACTTTTCGACTAATGGTTCACGAAATTGTAGCTGCTAGTAAAATCTGGGTTTCTCCTTGTTTGAACTGTATGCTTAAAAGCAAAATCATTACAGTGGCGGTCCTGAAAAAAAAAACGGCCATGCTATTTAAATGAACGCTTTGCAAATGAAAAAGATACATCACCAATTGCCGGTGACGTTAACTCTTCGTTGTAAGCTACCATATTTTAATTTCCTTGCGGTGCCGAAATATAGTGTTCAGGTAAATGTTTTCGTGGGTGGAATAGCGCTCTCCTGTTTCGAGCAATCTTTCACTAGAAACTCCAGGCAAATTAGTATACCACCCGTACATGTGTGATCAGCTGAACTTTCATCCAGTCACATTTGCGATGGTCAGATAGCATTCATGAATTCCATGTTCCATCTTATAGAGGTAAAACTTTCTTGCAGTCGATCTTGCCACGCACAACTCAAAAATGGAACCAACTTCCGACTTTGATTACTGCCACTAAAGATCATTGCAAATTTATGAAAACAGTAGCCATAAGATCGTGCGACCAGCTTATCTAGCCATTGTACTCTTATTATTTGTTTCACACTCTTGCAATCAAACCATCCATAGCGTCTATTCAAGAACACACCATATTTATTAGGACAACAGAAAACATTGTAGAATCAAAAGCTCCATCGTATTATTCTTATCAGGTGCATCGTTCGGCTATAAACTCCAAGCATATATTCAATGAAGTAGGCTTTGATTACGTTGGTCACGTGAAGTGAAGCTGTCTTGGGCAGCTGTACTGAGAATTCCCGATATCTTGTATATAGACCGCCGACCGCAAAACAATTAAATCCGCGTTGTCTGTAAGCCGACACCGCTTTTCACTACGGCGACTTTTGCTGGTCGGTGAAACCTCGCAATCCGCAGCGGTGGCTCAGTGGATATCGCTTTCGTCTCCTGAGCTCAAGGTCCTGGGTTCGATTCCAGACCATGGAGGCCGTGTTCCTACAAATGCTGAATGCAAAAGCACTCGTATACTTATATTTAGGTGCACATTAAACACCCGCGCTGGTCGTAATTCGTCCGGAAATCCTGACTACGGCATCCTTCACAGTCGCTGTGTTTCTGCGAGAAATTAAACCAATTAATTTGATATAGTGAAACCTCGCAAATGGTAATAGTTTAAACCGAGGGTTAGCGTCGGAAGGCAGTACATGTCCCAAGAGAAATAGTTAACAAAGATACGCCGCAGTGTGGAGCTGTGGCTCAATTTCAGCTACCTGAGGTTCCTTGCCCCTTCATTCCGTGTCACACTATATTCTGACTGAAAATGGAGCAATTTTTTTTTGCTTTGAAATCCCAGTAAGAAAGGCAATGTAGACAATATTTTAAGCGTTTACTTATACAAAATATGTACCAGGTGTTGCAAAAAGTGAAGCTTGACAGTACTATAAAAGAAAATGAGAAGTGTATCGTCGATAGCTGAGCTCGTCCTTTCCTTAACCTTTTCTGAACAAAAACGCGTGGACGAACCCAGCTCGTCCATAACATGGGGAGGGGGAAAGGGTGGGTGGAGGTAACGTGCACCTAAACCTAACTACACGAGTCTTTCTCGCATTCCGTCCTTATGGGAACGTGGCCGTCGCTGCCGGGTGTCGGATCCACGAACTCGTATTTAGCGCAGGAACGTCACGGTCACTGATTCACCCCTGCGGGCTGCAAGACTAAGAGCACCTAGCGTGCGGTTCTGTGTGCGTGCACCGATATAGCAGGAGTATATGCTTACGATGATGGAGATAGAAGGGCTCCAGAAAGCGTCATCCCCAACCTTAATGCGTCTCAGCATTGTTATGCGGGGGCTTCTCGACGACGGTATGTCCAGAAGACTGGTTGTCGCTGTCGTCTGGCCTCGTCTTTCCACGCAGTATTGATCGCTTCTCAAGCTACACTGTTCCTTGATGACAATTAAAAACAGCCATTTGTTTCCACTCGCACTGGATAGGCTCGTGCTCGAAGACTGTCCTTGACAACCGAGAACGATCGACGTTGAATATTTTATGAACGACGTCATCGGTATCGCAAAAATAATCGCTCGTCGGAAGGGCGAATGAAGCGTTAATTAGCTGAAGTCTGACCTCTCAGCAATGGTGAATTTGATCAATGCACGATCCTTTGTTTTGTTTCTCACTTCATGTTGATGTTGCTAGCTGCCCCGAACGAACTGCCGGTTCAAGCGTGCAGTCGATCATCACTGCGAGGAACATGGGCAATCTTTCGAGAAATTTTTCCTTACCTATGTGCGAGCACACCTGCAAGAAGCTGCTTCACGAAAACGTTGAAACATTCATAAAAAAAAAAGAAAGCCAAACTTTCTCGCACACATTTCACTGTTATTAGCACGTGCACTTAGTAACGGTCGTCTTACCGATATGAATAAGACAGCTTATAAGTTCTCCACCGACTTCTCTTAAGATTATCGACGAAGACTTGTTTTCTTTTGTTTACAGAACGTCTGAGGATTGTTTCTAAGCAAAAATCATTAGATTTATTGTGCCCCGTGTGTCACGTGCATGGGGTGCACGTTAAAGAATCCCAGGTGGTCCAAGTTAATCCGGAGCCCTCCACTACAGCATCCTTCATAACAAAAACACACTGTGCAGTTTCGGGACATTAAACCCCACATTTTTTTTTCTGTCAACTGTGTTCTGTCAATTATAATTTTTGCCTATAATCGCAATCAACGTACTCATCACAAGTTTAATCACTTAATCTCCCATTCAAACACGCACGCTTTTGCTGCTTTCACGAAGACTGGTTTGCCGAAACAAGCACCGAGATGAACAATATCCAGCTTCACAAATTTATTTCTGGAATAAAAATAAGAGGAACAAAAAACACGATGGAATAACAGAGCATGACTACGCAACCTGGTTTCTCATGAGTTCCCGTACTTCTACTAATTCGTGAACACTTATACATAGTTTTACGCAAGAGAGTCGAATATCTAGACAGAAAATAGCATGACTTAGCATATGCAGGCGATATTTGCCAAAAAAAGAACTGTAGGCGGCCGAAGCTTTCTTCATTTTCTTTCTATCTCTCTTATGATCACGGTCGGTACAATAATGAATCAATATGAATATCGGTACAGTGCTTTCCAATCTTTCCGTAAATTTCAGCGTTGGCCTTGCAAGGACATCGCAGCGCTTGCCTTGCCGAAGCTTTCGAAGAATACATGCAGATTGGAAGTCACACACGCCGGGCAAAGTGTGAGAAGACGGCGCGCGTTGCCACTGGACATGCAGACAACGAAATGCTACATACTAGGCCGCAACCAAGGTTCGTGCTTGGGTTGAGTTGAATCCACTATCATTTCCAGCGTGAGATTTTTTTTTTGCAGAATGTGACGCCACACTGACTTCCCCTCAAGTTGTCGCTCAAGGGCCGGCGGGCGTGAGCTGTACGAGCAAGATGGTGTACGTTGCGATGGCTCCTATGACTCCCAGTATGAACGGTCTGTCTATGACGCAGAAGTGACCGCTTGTGAGCACGAGTCGCGAGGATTGCAGGCCATTCTCCAATAGAAGCACCTGGCCACTGGACTGCCAGTCATTCCCGCTGATAGTTGAGCGCAGTTGCTTGGCTTCCTGAAGGAGCTCTCTGGCTTCAGTGTCTACGCTCGAAGCGCTCAAGGATAGGATAAGAAAGATGACCACGTAGTACGTCGAGTCCAGGGCAGACTGTCGAGAGCTTACGCCTTTGGCGAGACTCCTCACGGACAGAACCAAATTGATGATGATGTCCAAGAACCATAGAAAGGCGAGCGTGCTGTAGATGCTGTCTATGCGCTTCATGTCCTTCCAGACGTCGTAGGACATATCCTGATAGCGCTTCACATCCTGGCTTTGAGTCAGCCCTTTCTTCACGTTCCTCGAGATGATGTCCTTGAAAATATGTATGCGCTCTTTGACCTTTAGGCTTGCCGTGACGTAGTCAGCCATCAGGAGTCCCGGTACGACGCTGAGGACGTCGAAGACGACGAGGTTGAAGAACGCGGCCGCTGTTACACCATCGATTGTTAGGTTTGTCGTGGTTACGTTCGTTCCATAGAGGAAATCGCTGCAGTACTCGCTGATGTTGCTGTTCAGCACAAAGTCAGTGGAAAGAGCTATCTCGAGAACGAAATAGCCGAGCACGAATGCTTTGAGGAGCCAGCCCCAAGTGCAGCATCGCGAGCGAGCATCACCGCTGTCTGCAATCGACAAACGCTGCAGGAGCCTCTTTGATGGCGTGCTGATCTCGAAGGCCAGCTGAAGATTTACAGCCGCGAAGAAGGACCTGGTGACAAAGCTGGCAATGTCGAGCACCTTCATCATGTTGTGAATGCGCATGAAGGTCAGGCCAACGTTGATTAGCGTGTGGAGTGTATAGGCGTAGGCAAGAAGCAGGATCGGCCATTTTAGGAAGGCGATCTTCTGAAGAAATCCTACGGGTCCCGATTCCAAGGTGCGCATGTAGAGATTCGGGGCGAACATGTGTTGGGAATCGAAGCCTTGCATGATGCGAGCTTTTGAGTCGAGCATATTCGTCGAAACGGCAAGTCAGAGCTGGAGTTCGCTCGCACGATAGCTTCCAGGCGTGCGAAGACTGTCTGCACTAAGTTGCAAGGGCGAATGCGAGTGCAGCAAAGCACACGAACCACCAATCAAGTAAGTCACCTTCAGTGATCGCGTCGTGCACGTGTGCTTTCATTTGCGACGCCATCTTGACTCCGCCTTGTTCATTTACATGCTGTCATTTGTGGTCTTCGCTCCTTCGAATTCGACCAGAGTCAAGGTCAGGGATGCTGCCTTTGACTGGGTGTGGCGCAAACTTTGTTGTCGCTACATATGTGGAGCAGCAAAGGAAATAGCGCTAATGGTCATACGACTGCCCGATTCCGTCGACAACATCGAGCCATTTCCTTCTGCGAACACGCGTTTCACGAACATACCCTTGGCACATATGTTGACGTTTGACCACGCCTTTCGCGTGTTATCACTCGTACCATGAGCGCGAACGAATTCGGCTTCAGCTCGTCCGACAATTTGCCATGGTAATCCCAAACATATTATGTAGGTAGGATACGCGAATCAGTCGATGCAGTGCATCGATCTGTTTTCCGTATCGAGCTGTTATGCGTGATTTGTATATCTGGGAACGGTAGACAGAACTACTGACCCCAAGTGTAAGGACTTGGCAGATCTTCTGCGAAGTTCCTACTTGACAGTCCTTGTTGAGTCGGCATTCAGTCCATGCTGAGGCCTCTGCGTGCGTTGCCACCAAAAGGCGAACAAGAGTTCAGGTTAGCACCAGCCTTATCTTACTATGTGCTTCATATTCTCTTAATCGGTGTAATCTGACTGCTGCATGCTGCTCTTTAAAAAGTTTGAAAACTGCAAACCGGTTTTCTGTGCCGCCTGTAATGACTTGCTGCATAATAAGATGACACTAACTAGAAGGCCTTCCGAATATGCGTGTGCGTAATACTGTACACAACACTTTTCAAACTTTAAAATACTTTAAACGAACGGGCGCTTTGTTTCATTACATTTATTTATTTATTTTCGTTTATTCTGCAATTTCCTACTGCAAAATTTAGCGGGTCGGAATATACGCACCTAGGTTACGATAGCTTACATATAGCACATTACAATGTAAGTACAGATTTCAGCAAGTAAAAAAGAAAGAAAGAAAAGTAAATAACACAAAAGAAACAAACTTCAGTGTCAAGTACAAAACGGAAACGAGCATTCATTAGACTAAATTCGACACAAGTAATGTTATGGTAGGACGCAGGGTCTGAATGGATTTTAGATCATTCCAACCATTGACAGTACGCGGAAAAAAGGAATATTTGAAACAGTTGCTTTTGGTTCGAAGAGGGGTTATTGTCAACTCGTGTCTTTGCCTTGTGGTGTATCCGAAAGAAAATTAGATATTTTTTGTGATGTCCGTTTTATAGTGTCCTTTAATTCATTGCTATAGCAATTTTAGTCGGGACTTGCGATTTCTTTGCGGTAATTGGGTTCACGTTTACATCTTTCTAATAATCGCGTGATTGAGGTAGGTCCGAAATTATTATGAATAAAACGAACAGCTCTCTTTTGGACTCATTCAAGTTTAACTATGTTAACTTTAGTGTATGGATCCCATATTATACAAGGGTAGTCTAACGTAGGAAGAATTACAGATGTATAGGCAGGAAGTTTAACGGAAGGAGTAGAAAGTTTAAGCTCTCTTGAAAGAAAAAATAGTTTAAATTTAGCATTTGCTGCTACTGTGTCGGTATGGTTAGTCTGAGATCATTAGTTTTCTAGAGACTTAAATATTTGTATTGCAGGACCTCCGAAAGCAATACATTACAGGTACGATACAGGAACATTACGGGATATTTCTTGCGTGCACTGTACATAAAGACAGCTTTTTTTAACATTGATAGGCATTTGGCCAGGCTTTACACTACGAAATAATTTTTGAGAATGCTTGATTTAACTGCTCCTTGTCAACAGGCTTTTCTATTTCCGAATAAATTGCACAGTCTGCACTCTACGTACAACTTGATTTTTACTGTTTTGTACTTTACAATATCATTTATAAATAGAAGAAATAACAGGTACCCAAGCACCGAGCCCTGAGATACGTCATTGCATTAAATATTGAAGCTACGCGAAATTCCCGTGCTTGGACGGAACGGTTGAGAAAGTTAACACAGCTGGTTTCTTTCTTTCTTTCTTTCTTTCTTTCTTTCTTTCTTTCTTTCTTTCTTTCTTTCTTTCTTTCTTTCTTTCTTTCTTTCTTTCTTTCTTTCTTTCTTTCTTTCTGTGTGGTAGCGAACTTCCACACAGCATGCACAATTCTTACGCTACTGCCCACTCGTCCATTTACGGTTTCCATGCAATACTTGACGAAGCCGATATGCAGGGGCATTCTTTTTAATACCGCCGCAAGCAGCCTACAGTGCTATATGTCCGTCGTTTCGTCCTTCCCACCGCAGAGTATCAAGCGGGCCGATCACTTTGCCTTTTCTGTGAATAAATTATCTCTCTTCTGTTTAATGTGTTGTTTCGTTGTGAAAACAGTCGCTTGATAACTGTGATAAACGACGGTTACACTCACGCTCTTGCAATCCCTTAGGATGTACAGGAGGGACATCTTCCCCGCCGAGGCCACAGTTTTGCCTTTCCAAGAAAAGGCGGCTTCACTGAAACCCGAACGTGAATGGAACGACAAAGCTGCAAAGAAGTCAGGCCCGTCCCCGTGGGTCATCCTAAAGCTCACGTTCATGTACGTCTACAGCATCCACATCGTGTCCAACGCCATAGCCGGCAGCATACGCACCAGTTCGCTGTCGTACATCATCGAAACACTGACCTACACGGTACGGTCCCTCGTCTCTACCGTCACCACAACTTACTTCGTCGTCAAGGCGAGCGAGTTAAGCGGCATCACCGACGAGCTGGCGCAATTCGAGGGAGTCCAGCCGACCAAGTTTCTCGAGAGAGCCGCCTCCAAGCGCCGATACCTCCGCTTCTCCATAGTTTGCTACAGCTGTCTCTTGATCGCCATGACAGTCCTCTTCTTCGTACTCGTACCCGCGCAGAAGTACTTCGACAAGTGCTTCTACGGCATAGACCTCGCCAGCGCCGGCATACCCAACGGCCCCGCCATCCTGATTGGGCTGATCGAGTGGGACTCTTATAACGTCCTCGTCACCGGCTCTCCGGTGCTGATGACCAACTACATGTACCTTTGCGATTACCTTCGTGCACAGATGCTCAGCTTTAGGGCTTCCGAGAGGGCAGTGCTGGACAGCGGACCTCTGGACGTCACCAAGTTCGAGAAGGTCCGGACCATGTGCACCAGGCTGATAGATGTGGAGCGACGACTCGACTCGCTTTTTGCTCCCGCGGTCCTCCTCTGGTTCGTGGACCTGCTAGTCAACATAGTCCTCCCCATTCGCACGCTCATTAACGGCATCGCTTCCTTCACCCTGGCGAATGTTATGTCGTTCTTCATAGAGGTCATCTACTCGGTGTCTTTCTTCATGATCCTATCTTTCTCGCTGGCTCAAGTGGACAAGGAGTACAAGGAGATCGAAGAAGAGACGTTTCGGCTGCGTACCTCCGTTGCCACTGAAGACTGGCAGCTGTGCCAGCAGGTCACCTTGCTCGAATCCAACATCAACTCGTCCAAGTTTACGCTGACCGGCTGGGGTCTGTTCGAAGTGGATCGATCCTTTATTCTGACCATCGTCGGAGCCGTTGCCACGTACACAGTGGTGTTGATTCAACTAACGCCGGGGCAGGACACGTACTGAGAGGACGTTGCTTTGGACGGAGTGCAAGTATAAGCTGGGAAAAGGTTTACCAACCACAAGGGATCCGGCTTATAGCTCAAAAGCAAGGTGGGATGACTTGCACAAATAAACACATCGTAAAACTTAGCAGTAGTTAGTGCTATGCCAGTCAAATTTTCAGTTTGATGTGAAACATACCTTCCTTAGGGATCAAGGAGTGTATCGATAGCCTTTGCGCCCTCTTAGACAAAATTTTTAGCCTTTCAATTTATAGGCCTATTAATCCGTACGTCCTTGGGCTAGCAAAGCTAATCGCCAGCTACAAGAATGGCGTTCAAAACATCCCAGAAATGTACAGTCATATCTCCATTCTATTTTCTATGAATGTTCTGTTTGAAAAACTAATAGTTAAACGAATAATGTCTTTCCTAGGACATGAAAATATTCTTACGCCCTGCCAACATGGGTTGGCAGGGCGTAATCGTAGGTCAACGGATACAGCTGTTTAGTCCTGGCCTGAGCTTATTAATTTTCATTTAAGTCACAATAAAAAGTAGGTATATTTCTCGACATAAAAAAGACTTTGATAATGTTGACCATATCATATGAATAAATAAATTAGAATGTTAGCGCTTTCGTTGAATGTGCCTTGATTTCTTTTAAAAGCTACCTGTTTAGCGGTACACAGACAGTGGAAATAGGTGGTACCCTGTGCGAACTTCATGAATTAACTACAGGTATACACCAAGGCTTAGTTATTGGACCAATATTCTTCTCACCATACATGAAAGGCCTTCCCCGCGCGGTAAAAGTATTTTCAATATTTATGCATGCTGACGACACCGCTCTCATATATGAGCCCAAGACTCGCCGGACCAAACTTTCACTCGTGCCAACTCTGAGCTCAAAGACCTTCATAAATGGTTCTCTTCGAACAAATCAACGTTAAATACAAAAAAAAATCAAGTATATGGTGTATAGCTTACCGCGCAAAACTCTGGAGTAACATTCATGTACACTAACACTAACAAATCAGCTGTCGAACTTGCGAACGCGTTACGTCCATAAAATACCTCCATAAATAGTCCTCTTCGAACAAACCAACGTTAAATATAGAAAAAAAAATCAAGCATATTTTATTTCGTTCACTGGGCAAAACTCTGGAGTAACATTCATGTGCACTAAACAAACCAGCTGTTGAACGTCTGAACGCGTTACGTCCATAAAATACCTAAGCGTCTTACTTGACGAATCTTTTAACTGGAAACTGCACGTCCACAAAGTCTGCAACAAACTTTATATAGCTTGCTTTCTCTGATACATATATGGCGCATATTCTACTAACAAAAAATGCGAATTAATATTGCGATATCAATAATATGGACCTTCCAGGTGCATTTCTGCCGTGGGTGTCGGCGTCGCCGCGAGGTTCCGTAAAGTGCAAGGGCGATAAAATCGTTGCTGCGTGCTGTATGCTGCATGTGCGAATGAAAGCATGCACGGTGAGCCGGTGATCGAGGCTCAATCTCGCGCAGGCAACGGAGGAAAGAGGGCAGGAAGCTGGCCGCCTTCCGTCACGGGGAGGCCTTCGAGGCATAGGTAGGTGGGGGGGGGGGGGAGGGGGGGGGCATCCTGCTCTGGGCCGCCTGGGCCGCTGTATCTTCAAAGCCATCTATGACGGGCACAGAGTCTTCGCTACGCTGTGTTTTCATGACTTAAGTTCGCGTTGATGCGAGCGGCAGCAATAAGGTCAATTGGCTCGCTGCTGCTGCTGCTCTTCCTCGCTGCAGCGTTTTGACAGCGAGTTTCGCGTTCATCGAATGAGGTGCGTTCATGCTTGCTTGTGCTCGCTAATGACACCACGCTTGTTAATTTCAATCGTAAGAGAATGTTTCAACTTATACCGGTGATAAAACTAATATCCTTACTTTGCGACCCGCCGTGGTTGCTCAGTGGCTATGGTGTTCGGCTGCTGAGCATGAAGTCGCGGGATCGAATCCCGGCCACGGCGGCCGCACTTCGATGGGGGCGAAATGCGAAAACACCCGTGTACTTAGATTTAGGTGCACGTTAAAGAACCCCAGGTGGTCGAAATTTTCGGAGTCCTCCACTACGGCGTGCCTCATAATCAGAAAGTGGTTTTCGCACGTAAAACCCCATAATTTAATATCCTTACTTTGTATAGCTGTCTACTAATTTGCTGTCGCAATCGATGCTTCGCCTTTTGGGCGAAACTGCGACTTCTTTTGTTTCAACACATTTCACAGTTACTTAACTTACCGTATACTTACTTGGGACCACACATATGGCACATATTAAGAACCGGTTATAGCCCTTCAGAAATGAAGTATGCACTTTATGGATTTTTCAGATTACACTGCACATGTACTACCACTCTTCCGGAGGCTAAACATCATGCCGTTCAACGCTCTTCTTGACTACAAAACTGCACTAATGGTCCATGCTAGTGTCCCCACCAACTATACAGCACATTCATCACTTTTTTATATTATGTTTATGAAAGCCGTAACAAAGTAGAAACACACACCTCATTCAACAAACAAGAAATGCCTATATACGGTAAGAGAAAAATTACAACTAATGGAGTAGTCGTCTGGAATAGCCTACCAGTAGAAGTAAAACAGAGTAACAACTTCCATTTGGCGTTGAAATCACATTATCTGAGTAATATTTTTTTCCTCTTTCGTGTTTGAACAACCAAATACTAGAAACAGAAGTGATTTTTCGGGACGCGTAACTATGTTGTGCTGACCAACATGTATAATTTACTCCATTGTGTTGTAACGTTCTTTTGCTTTTATTTATATTTGTAATATATATGTTGTCTTTGTGTTCAACGTATTGTGTACATTTTATATGAATGTGTTGCTTGTATAAATGTAACAGGATTTTTTCTGTTCTTGACTCTGTTTCCATTTTCCGGGTATCCTCAATTTTTTCTCTTAAACTTATCCTTTAAGTAAGTGACATGCTCTTTTATTTGCTTGTACTTGAATGAATCCCAACTAGCCTCTGGCTAGGGATTCAGATGCGTCAATGCAATACATTTTGAAAAATGTTTATTGCGAACGAAAAATTCAATCAAACAATCAACCTAGGGTAACGAGTACTAGAACCTTTTCATTATTATTTTTTATTTAATCATTATTTTAGTGCGGCGACCGCGCTGGCTCGCCTGATGTGTTTTGTGTCGCCAATACCGGCGCGGCACTGCAGTCGGTAACCATAGGATTCAGAAGTATACTTCTGTGTACAAGAAAAGGTAGGCATATAGACCAGTAGAATTTCACTGCAGCCAGCTCCACTCATTTCTCTGGAATGCGCTGGTCTGACTGACGCATACGTCACTCCATACGCAAATGCATGTCGGAACGCCGATTTATGTGATGAATAAACGGCCATACAGATATTGCCCTTTACAGAAGAAAACGTAAGCAAATAGACCAGTAGAATATTAGAACGACAGAAAGCGGAGCTAGTTGGTAAGGATTCATTATGCAAAATAGACGTGAGGTGTGCAGACAGGACACAAGAGTAGAGAAGTGGACAACACGAATGCCGACTATCAACTGAAGGGAGCACTGAGGCGAAAAAGAAAGAAGACAAAAAACTCATCTGCGCTTGTGTCCTGTCTGCACACCTCACTTCTATTTTGCAGTAGAATTTCACTGCCACCAGCTCCACCCACTTCTCTGGAATGCGCTGGTCTGGCGCATAAGCCACTCACCACGCAAACGCATGTCCCAACGCCGATTAACGCGATGCATAAACGGCCATGCAAATATTGTCCTTTACAGAAGAAAAGGAAGGAATATAGACCAGTAGAATTTCACTGCAGCCAGCGCCACTCACTTCTCTGGAATGCGCTGGTCTGGCGCATACTTCACTCCACACGCAAACGCATGCCCCAACGCCGATTTACGCGATGAATAAACGGCCATGCAAATATTGTCCTTTACAGAAGAAAAGGAAGGCATATAGACCAGTAGAATTTCACTGCAGCCAGCTCCACTCACTTCTCTGGAATGCGCTGGTCTGGCGCGTACTTCACTCCACACGCAAACGCATGTCCCAACGCCGATTTACGCGATGAATAAACGGCCATGCAAATATTGTCCTTTACAGAAGAAAAGGAATGCATACAGACCAGTAGAATTTCACTGCAGCCAGCTCCACTCACTTCTCTGGAATGCGCTGGTCTGGCGCGTACTTCACTCCACACGCAAACGCATGTCCCAACGCCGATTTACGCGATGAATAAACGGCCATGCAAATATTGTCCTTTACAGAAGAAAAGGAATGCATACAGACCAGTAGAATTTCACTGCAGCCAGCTCCACTCACTTCTCTGGAATGCGCTGGTCTGGCGCGTACTTCACTCCACACGCAAACGCATGTCCCAACGCCGATTTACGCGATGAATAAACGGCCATGCAAATATTGTCCTTTACAGAAGAAAAGGAATGCATACAGACCAGTAGAATTTCACTGTAGCCAGCTCCACTCACTTCTCTGGAATGCGCTGGTCTGGCGCATACTTCACTCCACACGCAAACGCATGTCCCAATGCCGATTTACGCGATGAATAAACGGCCATAAATATTGTCCTTTACAGAAGAAAAGGAAGGAATATAGACCAGTAGAATTTCACTGCAGCCAGCGCCACTCACTTCTCTGGAATGCGCTGGTCTGGCGCGTACTTCACTCCATACGCAAACGCATGACCCAACGCCGATTTACGTGATGAATAAACGGCCATACAAACATTGCCCTTTACAGAACAAAAGGTAAGCAAATAGACCAGTAGAATTTCAGCTCCACTCACTTATCTGGAATGCGCTGGTCTGGCGCATACGTCAATCACCACGCAAACGCATGTCCCAATGCCGATTTACGCGATGAATAAACGGCCATGCAAATATTGTCCTTTACAGAAGAAAAGGAAGGAATATAGACGAGTAGAATTTCACTGCAGCCAGCGCCACTCACTTCTCTGGAATGCGCTGGTCTGGCGCATACTTCACTCCACACGCAAACGCATGTCCCAATGCCGATTTACGCGATGAATAAACGGCCATGCAAATATTGCCCTGCACAGGAGAAAAGGTAGGCATATAGACCAGTAGAATTTCACTGCCGACAGCTCCACTCACTTTTCTGGAATGCGCTGGTCTGGCGCATACTTCACTCCACACGCAAACGCATGTCCCAACGCCGATTTACGCGATGAATAAGCGGCCGTGCAAATATTGCCCTTCACAGAAGAAAAGGTAAGCAAATAGACCAGTAGAATTTCACTGCCGCCAGCTCCGCTCACTCCTCTGGAATGCGCTGGTATGACGCATACGTCACTCACCGCGCAAACGCGTGTCTCAACGCCGATTTACGTGATGAATAAACTGTCATACAAATATTGCCCCTCACAGAACAAAAGGTAAGCAAATATACCAGTAGAATTTCACTGCCGCCAGCTCCGCTCACTGCTCTGGAATGCGCTGGTATGACGCATACGTCACTCACCACGCAAACGCGTGTTCCAACACCGATTTACGTGATGAATAAACTGTCATACAAATATTGCCCCTCACAGAACAAAAGTTAAATCAACAGACCAGTAGAATTTCACTGCCGCCAGCTCCGCTCACTCCTCTGGAATGCGCTGGTCTGACGCATACGTCACTCACCACGCAAACGCATGTCCCAACGCCGATTTACACGATGAATAAGCGGCCGTGCAAATATTGCCCTTCACAGAAGAAAAGGTAAGCAAATAGACCAGTAGAATTTCACTGCCGCCAGCTCCGCTCACTCCTCTGGAATGCGCTGGTATGACGCATACGTCACTCACCACGAAAACGCGTGTTCCAACGCCGATATACGTGATGAATAAACTGTCATACAAATATTGCCCCTCACGGAACAAAAGGTAAGTAAACAGAACAGTAGAATTTCACTGCCGCCAGCTCCGCTCACTCCTCTGGAATGCGCTGGTCTGACGCATACGTCACTCACCACGCAAACGCATGTCCCAACGCCGATTTACGCGATGAATAAGCGGCCATGCAAATATTGCCTTTCACAGAAGAAAAGGTAAGCAAATAGACCAGTAGAATTTCACTGCCGTAAGCTCCACTCACTCCTCTGGAATGCGCTGGTATGACGCATACGTCACTCACCACGCAAACGCGTGTCCCAACGCCGATTTACGTGATGAATAAACTGTCATACAAATATTGCCCCTCACAGAACAAAAGGTAAGTAAACAGACCAGTAGAATTTCACTGCCGCCAGCTCCGCTCACTCCTCTGGAAGGCGCTGGTATGACGCATACGTCACTCACCACGCAAACGCATTTCCCAACGCCGATTTACGCGATGAATAAGCGGCCGTGCAAATATTGCCCTCCACAGAAGAAAAGGTAAGCAAATAGACCAGTAGAATTTCACTGCCGCCAGCTCCGCTCACTCCTCTGGAATGCGCTGGTATGACGCATACGTCACTCACCACACAAACGCGTGTTCCAACGCCGATTTACGCGATGAATAAACAGTCATACAAATATTGCCCCTCACAGAACAAAAGGTAAGTAAACAGACCAGTAGAATTTCACTGCCGCCAGCTCCGCTCACTCCTCTGGAATGCGCTGGTCTGACTCTTACGTCATTCACCACGCAAACGCATGTCTCAACGCCGATTTACATGATGAATAAACGGCCATGCAAATATTGTCCTTCACAAAAAAGGTGATTCCACTGCAGTGGAATTTCACTGCAGCCAAATCGACTCACTTCTCTGGAATGCGCTTGTTCGGCACATACGTCACTTTCCGTGCTAAAATACGCTCCGACGCCGGCTTACGCGACGAGTAAACGGCCATGCAAATATTGTCCTTCACAGAACAAAGGTAAGGTCAAAATTTCGGTTCTGCGAAGTTTTCTATCGTCTCCCAAAAAGGCTTGTTCGTTGCCTAACACATTCTCCTTGATAATGCACGTGCTTAAAAGAGTTTCACCAAAATAAGCTTGTATTCGAAAATCGGGTTTCTTACGGAAAATGGTAAGGCTATATATCAGTAAAATTTCGATCCTGCCATGTTTTTTACTTCTACCAAAAGGCGCTTGTTTGTCGCCTAAATCATTCCCCGTGAAAATGCGCGTGCTCACAAGTGGTTCACTCGAAGGATAAACTGATATTCGAAAATTCGCTTTTTTGGGGGAACATAGTAAGCGGAAAATAGCCAAGTAAAATTTCGATTCGGACAACTTCCATTTTTCGAAGTTTGCAAGATCCTCCCAAAAAGCGCCAGTTTGTCGCCCAAATAATCCCCTACGATAATAAGCGTGCTTGCTGGGCCTTACCTTTTTTCCCAAAAAGGTCGATTTTTGAATATCGTTTTATTCTTCGCGTAAACCGCTTGCAAGCACGCGCATTATCATAGGGAATTATTCAGGGCACAAACTAGTGCTTTTTTCGATGATCTTGCAAAATTCGAAAAATACTTTCAAGGGCTTTATGCTTACAATTTTTTCAATTTTAGGGGAAAAATTATTCTTTGCCTGATCGTTCATTTATCGCGTTAAACGGCATCTGCGCGTGCCCGGGGACTGATATATGTGAAGAACCAGCGCTTTGGAGGCACTTTATTTTTCGTCGGAAAAATAATATTTTCATGGGCTATAGCCTTACCTTTTTTTCAATTTTAGGGGAAAATTTATTCTTTGCCTGATCGTTCATTTATCGCGTTAAACGGCATCTGCGCGTGCCAGGGGACTGATATATGTGAAGAACCAGCGCTTTCGAGGCACTTTATTTTTCGTCGGAAAAATGATATTTTCATGGGCTATAGCCTTACCATTTTTTCAATTTTAGGGGAAAAAATATTCTTTGCCTGATCGTTCATTTATCGCGTTAAACGGCATCTGCGCGTGCCAGGGGACTGATATATGTGAAGAACCAGCGTTTTGGAGGCGCTTTATTTTTCGACGGAAAAATAATATTTTCATGGGCTATATATAGCCTTACCATTTTTTCAATTTTAGGGGAAAAAATATTCTTTGCCTGATCGTTCATTTATCGCGTTAAACGGCATCTGCGCGTGCCAGGGGACTGATATATGTGAAGAACCAGCGCTTTCGAGGCACTTTATTTTTCGTCGGAAAAATGATATTTTCATGGGCTATAATATAGCCTTACCATTTTTTCAATTTTAGGGGAAAATTTATTCTTTGCCTGATCGTTCATTCATCGCGTTAAACGTCATCTGCGCGTGCCAGGGGACTGATATATGTGAAGAACCAGCGCTTTGGAGGCGCTTTATTTTTCGTCGGAAAAATAATATTTTCATGGGCTATAGCCTTACCATTTTTTCAATTTTAGGGGAAAAAATATTCTTTGCCTGATCGTTCATTTATCGCGTTAAACGGCATCTGCGCGTGCCCGGGGACTGATATATGTGAAGAACCAGCGCTTTGGAGGCGCTTTATTTTTCGTCGGAAAAATAATATTTTCATGGGCTATAGCCTTACCTTTTTTTCAATTTTAGGGGAAAACTTATTCTTTGCCTGATCGTTCATTTATCGCGTTAAACGGCATCTGCGCGTGCCAGGGGACTGATATATGTGAAGAACCAGCGCTTTGGAGGCACTTTATTTTTCGTCGGAAAAATAATATTTTCATGGGCTATAGCCTTACCATTTTTTCAATTTTAGGGGAAAAAATATTCTTTGCCTGATCGTTCATTTATCGCGTTAAACGGCATCTGCGCGTGCCCGGGGACTGATATATGTGAAGAACCAGCGCTTTGGAGGCGCTTTATTTTTCGTCGTAAAAATAATATTTTCATGGGCTATAGCCTTACCTTTTTTTCAATTTTAGGGGAAAACTTATTCTTTGCCTGATCGTTCATTCATCGCGTTAAACGTCATCTGCGCGTGCCAGGGGACTGATATATGTGAAGAACCAGCGCTTTGGAGGCGCTTTATTTTTCGTCGGAAAAATAATATTTTCATGGGCTATAGCCTTACCATTTTTTCAATTTTAGGGGAAAAAATATTCTTTGCCTGATCGTTCATTTATCGCGTTAAACGGCATCTGCGCGTGCCCGGGGACTGATATATGTGAAGAACCAGCGCTTTGGAGGCGCTTTATTTTTCGTCGTAAAAATAATATTTTCATGGGCTATAGCCTTACCTTTTTTTCAATTTTAGGGGAAAATTTATTCTTTGCCTGATCGTTCATTTATCGCGTTAAACGGCATCTGCGCGTGCCAGGGGACTGATATATGTGAAGAACCAGCGCTTTGGAGGCACTTTATTTTTCGTCGGAAAAATAATATTTTCATGGATATATAGAGTATCCCCACGTTCAGAATCTGGTTAAGGTACCTAAGCTTTTTAGTTCGGCCAATTGTGCACGATGTGAACTCGGTTTGCGGGAATTTAAAGGCAGTAGGACCTGTGCAATGTGTCTTAGAGTACCTCTCGCAATACTGGCATAGCAACCCTTATTAATCTGAGAAAGAGATCATCAGAGAAAACAAGAGAAATGCTCTGTCATAGTAGTTCATGGAAGGGCCAGCATTTGCCTATATTTAATCCGCTGGACCTTGCAATATATTTCTACAGGATCGCCTCATGTACGTGCTTCAGCCTTACCATTTCTTCAATTTTAGAGGAAAAAATATTTTTTGCCTGATCGTTCATTTATCGCGTTAAACGGCATCTGCGCGTGCCAGGGGACTGATATATGTGAAGAACCAGCGCTTTGGAGGCGCTTTATTTTTAGTCGGAAAAATAATATTTTCATGGGCTATAAGCCTTACCATTTTTTCAATTTTAGGGGAAAAAATATTCTTTGCCTGATCGTTCATTTATCGCGTTAAACGGCATCTGCGCGTGCCCGGGGACTGATATATGTGAAGAACCAGCGCTTTCGAGGCACTTTATTTTTCGTCGGAAAAATGATATTTTCATGGGCTATAGCCTTACCATTTTTTCGATTTTAGGGGAAATTTTATTCTTTGTCTGATCGTTCATTTATCGCGTTAAACGTCATCTGCGCGTGCCAGGGGACTGATATATGTGAAGAACCAGCGCTTTGGAGGCGCTTTATTTTTCGTCGGAAAAATAATATTTTCATGGGCTATAGCCTTACCATTTTTTCAATTTTAGGGGAAAAAATATTCTTTGCCTGATCGTTCATTTATCGCGTTAAACGGCATCTGCGCGTGCCCGGGGACTGATATATGTGAAGAACCAGCGCTTTGGAGGCACTTTATTTTTCGTCGGAAAAATAATATTTTCATGGGCTATAGGCTTACCATTTTTTCAATTTTAGGGGAAAAAATATTCTTTGACTGATCATTCATTTATCGCGTTAAACGGCATCTGCGCGTGCCAGGGGAATGATATATGTGAAGAACCAGCGCTTTGGAGGCGCTTTATTTTTCGTCGGAAAAATAATATTTTCATGGGCTATAGCCTTACCTTTTTTTCAATTTTAGGGGAAAATTTATTCTTTGCCTGATCGTTCATTTATCGCGTTAAACGGCATCTGCGCGTGCCAGGGGACTGATATATGTGAAGAACCAGCGCTTTGGAGGCACTTTATTTTTCGTCGGAAAAATAATATTTTCATGGATATATAGAGTATCCCCACGTTCAGAATCTGGTTAAGGTACCTAAGCTTTTTAGTTCGGCCAATTGTGCACGATGTGAACTCGGTTTGCGGGAATTTAAAGGCAGTAGGACCTGTGCAATGTGTCTTAGAGTACCTCTCGCAATACTGGCATAGCAACCCTTATTAGTCTGAGAAAGAGATCATCAGAGAAAGCAAGAGAAATGCTCTGTCATAGTAGTTCATGGAAGGGCCAGCATTTGCCTATATTTAATCCGCTGGACCTTGCAATATATTTCTACAGGATCGCCTCATGTACGTGCTTCAGCCTTACCATTTCTTCAATTTTAGAGGAAAAAATATTTTTTGCCTGATCGTTCATTTATCGCGTTAAACGGCATCTGCGCGTGCCAGGGGACTGATATATGTGAAGAACCAGCGCTTTGGAGGCGCTTTATTTTTAGTCGGAAAAATAATATTTTCATGGGCTATAAGCCTTACCATTTTTTCAATTTTAGGGGAAAAAATATTCTTTGCCTGATCGTTCATTTATCGCGTTAAACGGCATCTGCGCGTGCCAGGGGACTGATATATGTGAAGAACCAGCGCTTTCGAGGCACTTTATTTTTCGTCGGAAAAATGATATTTTCATGGGCTATAATATAGCCTTACCATTTTTTCAATTTTAGGGGAAAATTTATTCTTTGCCTGATCGTTCATTTATCGCGTTAAACGTCATCTGCGCGTGCCAGGGGACTGATATATGTGAAGAACCAGCGCTTTGGAGGCGCTTTATTTTTCGTCGGAAAAATAATATTTTCATGGGCTATAGCCTTACCATTTTTTCAATTTTAGGGGAAAAAATATTCTTTGCCTGATCGTTCATTTATCGCGTTAAACGGCATCTGCGCGTGCCCGGGGACTGATATATGTGAAGAACCAGCGCTTTGGAGGCGCTTTATTTTTCGTCGGAAAAATAATATTTTCATGGGCTATAGCCTTACCTTTTTTTCAATTTTAGGGGAAAACTTATTCTTTGCCTGATCGTTCATTTATCGCGTTAAACGGCATCTGCGCGTGCCAGGGGAATGATATATGTGAAGAACCAGCGCTTTGGAGGCGCTTTATTTTTCGTCGGAAAAATAATATTTTCATGGGCTATAGCCTTACCTTTTTTTCAATTTTAGGGGAAAATTTATTCTTTGCCTGATCGTTCATTTATCGCGTTAAACGGCATCTGCGCGTGCCAGGGGACTGATATATGTGAAGAACCAGCGCTTTGGAGGCACTTTATTTTTCGTCGGAAAAATAATATTTTCATGGATATATAGAGTATCCCCACGTTCAGAATCTGGTTAAGGTACCTAAGCTTTTTAGTTCGGCCAATTGTGCACGATGTGAACTCGGTTTGCGGGAATTTAAAGGCAGTAGGACCTGTGCAATGTGTCTTAGAGTACCTCTCGCAATACTGGCATAGCAACCCTTATTAGTCTGAGAAAGAGATCATCAGAGAAAACAAGAGAAATGCTCTGTCATAGTAGTTCATGGAAGGGCCAGCATTTGCCTATATTTAATCCGCTGGACCTTGCAATATATTTCTACAGGATCGCCTCATGTACGTGCTTCAGCCTTACCATTTCTTCAATTTTAGAGGAAAAAATATTTTTTGCCTGATCGTTCATTTATCGCGTTAAACGGCATCTGCGCGTGCCAGGGGACTGATATATGTGAAGAACCAGCGCTTTGGAGGCGCTTTATTTTTAGTCGGAAAAATAATATTTTCATGGGCTATAAGCCTTACCATTTTTTCAATTTTAGGGGAAAAAATATTCTTTGCCTGATCGTTCATTTATCGCGTTAAACGGCATCTTCGCGTGCCCGGGGACTGATATATGTGAAGAACCAGCGCTTTCGAGGCACTTTATTTTTCGTCGGAAAAATGATATTTTCATGGGCTATAGCCTTACCATTTTTTCGATTTTAGGGGAAATTTTATTCTTTGTCTGATCGTTCATTTATCGCGTTAAACGTCATCTGCGCGTGCCAGGGGACTGATATATGTGAAGAACCAGCGCTTTGGAGGCACTTTATTTTTCGTCGGAAAAATAATATTTTCATGGGCTATAGGCTTACCATTTTTTCAATTTTAGGGGAAAAAATATTCTTTGCCTGATCGTTCATTTATCGCGTTAAACGGCATCTGCGCGTGCCCGGGGACTGATATATGTGAAGAACCAGCGCTTTGGAGGCACTTTATTTTTCGTCGGAAAAATAATATTTTCATGGGCTATAGCCTTACCATTTTTTCAATTTTAGGGGAAAAAATATTCTTTGCCTGATCGTTCATTTATCGCGTTAAACGGCATCTGCGCGTGCCCGGGGACTGATATATGTGAAGAACCAGCGCTTTGGAGGCACTTTATTTTTCGTCGGAAAAATAATATTTTCATGGGCTATAGCCTTACCATTTTTTCAATTTTAGGGGAAAAAATATTCTTTGCCTGATCGTTCATTTATCGCGTTAAACGTCATCTGCGCGTGCCAGGGGACTGATATATGTGAAGAACCAGCGCTTTGGAGGCGCTTTATTTTTCGTCGGAAAAATAATATTTTCATGGGCTATAGGCTTACCATTTTTTCAATTTTAGGGGAAAAAATATTCTTTGTCTGATCGTTCATTTATCGCGTTAAACGTCATCTGCGCGTGCCAGGGGACTGATATATGTGAAGAACCAGCGCTTTGGGGGCGCTTTATTTTTCGTCGGAAAAATAATATTTTCATGGGCTATAGCCTTACCATTTTTTCAATTTTAGGGGAAAAAATATTCTTTGCCTGATCGTTCATTTATCGCGTTAAACGGCATCTGCGCGTGCCCGGGGACTGATATATGTGAAGAACCAGCGCTTTGGAGGCACTTTATTTTTCGTCGGAAAAATAATATTTTCATGGGCTATAGGCTTACCATTTTTTCAATTTTAGGGGAAAAAATATTCTTTGACTGATCATTCATTTATCGCGTTAAACGGCATCTGCGCGTGCCAGGGGAATGATATATGTGAAGAACCAGCGCTTTGGAGGCGCTTTATTTTTCGTCGGAAAAATAATATTTTCATGGGATAGCCTTACCTTTTTTTCAATTTTAGGGGAAAATTTATTCTTTGCCTGATCGTTCATTTATCGCGTTAAACGGCATCTGCGCGTGCCAGGGGACTGATATATGTGAAGAACCAGCGCTTTGGAGGCACTTTATTTTTCGTCGGAAAAATAATATTTTCATGGATATATAGAGTATCCCCACGTTCAGAATCTGGTTAAGGTACCTAAGCTTTTTAGTTCGGCCAATTGTGCACGATGTGAACTCGGTTTGCGGGAATTTAAAGGCAGTAGGACCTGTGCAATGTGTCTTAGAGTACCTCTCGCAATACTGGCATAGCAACCCTTATTAGTCTGAGAAAGAGATCATCAGAGAAAGCAAGAGAAATGCTCTGTCATAGTAGTTCATGGAAGGGCCAGCATTTGCCTATATTTAATCCGCTGGACCTTGCAATATATTTCTACAGGATCGCCTCATGTACGTGCTTCAGCCTTACCATTTCTTCAATTTTAGAGGAAAAAATATTTTTTGCCTGATCGTTCATTTATCGCGTTAAACGGCATCTGCGCGTGCCAGGGGACTGATATATGTGAAGAACCAGCGCTTTGGAGGCGCTTTATTTTTAGTCGGAAAAATAATATTTTCATGGGCTATAAGCCTTACCATTTTTTCAATTTTAGGGGAAAAAATATTCTTTGCCTGATCGTTCATTTATCGCGTTAAACGGCATCTGCGCGTGCCCGGGGACTGATATATGTGAAGAACCAGCGCTTTCGAGGCACTTTATTTTTCGTCGGAAAAATGATATTTTCATGGGCTATAGCCTTACCATTTTTTCAATTTTAGGGGAAATTTTATTCTTTGTCTGATCGTTCATTTATCGCGTTAAACGTCATCTGCGCGTGCCAGGGGACTGATATATGTGAAGAACCAGCGCTTTGGAGGCGCTTTATTTTTCGTCGGAAAAATAATATTTTCATGGGCTATATAGCCTTACCATTTTTTCAATTTTAGGGGAAAAAATATTCTTTGCCTGATCGTTCATTTATCGCGTTAAACGGCATCTGCGCGTGCCCGGGGACTGATATATGTGAAGAACCAGCGCTTTGGAGGCGCTTTATTTTTCGTCGGAAAAATGATATTTTCATGGGCTATAGCCTTACCTTTTTTTTCAATTTTAGGGGAAAAATTATTGTTTGCCTGATCGTTCATTTACCGCGTTAAACGGCATCTGCGCGTGCCCGGGGACTGATATATGTGAAGAACCAGCGCTTTCGAGGCACTTTATTTTTCGTCGGAAAAATGATATTTTCATGGGCTATAGCCTTACCATTTTTTCAATTTTAGGGGAAATTTTATTCTTTGTCTGATCGTTCATTTATCGCGTTAAACGTCATCTGCGCGTGCCAGGGGACTGATATATGTGAAGAACCAGCGCTTTGGAGGCGCTTTATTTTTCGTCGGAAAAATGATATTTTCATGGGCTATAGCCTTACCTTTTTTTTCAATTTTAGGGGAAAAATTATTGTTTGCCTGATCGTTCATTTACCGCGTTAAACGGCATCTGCGCGTGCCCGGGGACTGATATATGTGAAGAACCAGCGCTTTCGAGGCACTTTATTTTTCGTCGGAAAAATGATATTTTCATGGCCTATAGCCTTACCATTTTTTCAATTTTAGGGGGAAAATTATTCTTTGCCTGATCGTTCATTTATCGCGTTAAACGGCATCTGCGCGTGCCCGGGGACTGATATATGTGAAGAACCAGCGCTTTCGAGGCACTTTATTTTTCGTCGGAAAAATGATATTTTCATGGGCTATAGCCTTACCATTTTTTCAACTTTAGGGGAAATTTTATTCTTTGTCTGATCGTTCATTTATCGCGTTAAACGGCATCTGCGCGTGCCCGGGGACTGATATATGTGAAGAACCAGCGCTTTGGAGGCGCTTTATTTTTCGTCGGAAAAATGATATTTTCATGGGCTATAGCCTTACCTTTTTTTTCAATTTTAGGGGAAAAATTATTGTTTGCCTGATCGTTCATTTATCGCGTTAAACGGCATCTGCGCGTGCCCGGGGACTGATATATGTGAAGAACCAGCGCTTTCGAGGCACTTTATTTTTCGTCGGAAAAATGATATTTTCATGGGCTATAGCCTTACCATTTTTTCAATTTTAGGGGAAATTTTATTCTTTGTCTGATCGTTCATTTATCGCGTTAAACGTCATCTGCGCGTGCCAGGGGACTGATATATGTGAAGAACCAGCGCTTTGGAGGCGCTTTATTTTTCGTCGGAAAAATGATATTTTCATGGGCTATAGCCTTACCTTTTTTTTCAATTTTAGGGGAAAAATTATTGTTTGCCTGATCGTTCATTTACCGCGTTAAACGGCATCTGCGCGTGCCCGGGGACTGATATATGTGAAGAACCAGCGCTTTCGAGGCACTTTATTTTTCGTCGGAAAAATGATATTTTCATGGCCTATAGCCTTACCATTTTTTCAATTTTAGGGGGAAAATTATTCTTTGCCTGATCGTTCATTTATCGCGTTAAACGGCATCTGCGCGTGCCCGGGGACTGATATATGTGAAGAACCAGCGCTTTGGAGGTGCTTTATTTTTCGTCGGAAAAATGATATTTTCATGGGCTATAGCCTTACCATTTTTTCAGTTTTAGGGGGAAAATTATTCTTTGCCTGATCGTTCATTTACCGCGTTAAACGGCATCTGCGCGTGCCCGGGGACTGATATATGTGAATAACCAGCGCTTTCGAGGCACTTTATTTTTCGTCGGAAAAATGATATTTTCATGGGCTATAGCCTTACCATTTTTTCAGTTTTAGGGGGAAAATTATTCTTTGCCTGATCGTTCATTTACCGCGTTAAACGGCATCTGCGCGTGCCCGGGGACTGATATATGTGAAGAACCAGCGCTTTGGAGGCGCTTTATTTTTCGTCGGAAAAATGATATTTTCATGGGCTATATAGCCTTACCTTTTTTTTCAATTTTAGGGGAAAAATTATTGTTTGCCTGATCGTTCATTTACCGCGTTAAACGGCATCTGCGCGTGCCCGGGGACTGATATATGTGAAGAACCAGCGCTTTCGAGGCACTTTATTTTTCGTCGGAAAAATGATATTTTCATGGCCTATAGCCTTACCATTTTTTCAATTTTAGGGGGAAAATTATTCTTTGCCTGATCGTTCATTTATCGCGTTAAACGGCATCTGCGCGTGCCCGGGGACTGATATATGTGAAGAACCAGCGCTTTCGAGGCACTTTATTTTTCGTCGGAAAAATGATATTTGCATGGGCTATATAGCCTTATCATTTTTTCAATTTTAGGGGGAAAATTATTCTTTGCCTGATCGTTCATTTACCGCGTTAAACGGCATCTGCGCGTGCCCGGGGACTGATATATGTGAAGAACCAGCGCTTTAGAGGCGCTTTATTTTTCGTCGGAAAAATAATATTTTCATGGGCTATATAGCCTTACCATTTTTTCAATTTTACGGGAAAAATTATTCTTTGCCTGATCGTTCATTTATCGCGTTAAACGGCATCTGCGCGTGCCCGGGGACTGATATATGTGAAGAACCAGCGCTTTCGAGGCACTTTATTTTTCGTCGGAAAAATGATATTTGCATGGGCTATATAGCCTTATCATTTTTTCAATTTTAGGGGGAAAATTATTCTTTGCCTGATCGTTCATTTACCGCGTTAAACGGCATCTGCGCGTGCCCGGGGACTGATATATGTGAAGAACCAGCGCTTTCGAGGCACTTTATTTTTCGTCGGAAAAATAATATTTTCATGGGCTATAGCCTAACCTTTTTTTCAATTTTAGGGGGAAAATTATTCTTTGCCTAATCGTTCATTTACCGCGTTAACGGCATCTGCGCGTGCCCGGGGACTGATATATGTGAAGAACCAGCGCTTTGGAGGCGCTTTATTTTTCGTCGGAAAAATGATATTTTCATGGGCTATAGCCTTACCATTTTTTCAATTTTAGGGGGAAAATTATTCTTTGCCTGATCGTTCATTTATCGCGTTAAACGGCATCTGCGCGTGCCCGGGGACTGATATATGTGAAGAACCAGCGCTTTGGAGGCACTTTATTTTTCGTCGGAAAAATATTTTCATGGGCTATAGGCTTACCATTTTTTCAATTTTAGGGGAAAAATTATTCTTTGCCTGATCGTTCATTTATCGCGTTAAACGGCATCTGCACGTGCCCGGGGACTGATATATGTGAAGAACCAGCGCTTTCGAGGCACTTTATTTTTCGTCGGAAAAATAATATTTTCATGGACTATAGGCTTACCTTTTTTTTTTCAATTTTAGGGGAAAAATTATTCTTTGCCTGATCGTTCATTTATCGCGTTAAACGGCATCTGCGCGTGCGAGGGGACTGATATATGTGAAGAACCAGTGCTTTCGAGGCACCCTATTTTTCGTCGGAAAAATGATATTTTCATGGGCTTATATATAGCCTTACCATTTTTTCAATTTTAGGGGAAAAATTATTCTTTGCCTGATCGTTCATTTACCGCGTTAAACGGCATCTGCACGTGCCCGGGGACTGATATATGTGAAGAACCAGCGCTTTCGAGGCACTTTATTTTTCGTCGTAAAAATAATATTTTCATGGGCTATAGGCTTACCATTTTTTCAATTTTAGGGGATAAATATTCTTTGCCTGATCGTTCATTTATAGCGTTAAACGGACTCTGCGCGTGCCCGGGGACTGATATATGTGAAGAACCAGCGCTTTGGAGGCACTTTATTTTTCGTCGGAAAAATAATATTTTCATGGGCTATAGGCTTACCATTTTTTCAATTTTAGGGGAAAAATTATTCTTTGCCTGATCGTTCATTTATCGCGTTAAACGGCATCTGCACGTGCCCGGGGACTGATATATGTGAAGAACCAGCGCTTTCGAGGCGCTTTATTTTTCGTCGGAAAAATGATATTTTCATGGGCTATAGACTTACCTTTTTTTCAATTTTAGGGGAAAAATTATTCTTTGCCTGATCGTTCATTTACCGCGTTAAACGGCATCTGCGCGTGCCCGGGGACTGATATATGTGAAGAACCAGCGCTTTCGAGGCACTTTATTTTTCGTCGGAAAAATGATATTTTCATGGGCTATAGCCTTACCATTTTTTCAATTTTAGGGGAAATTTTATTCTTTGTCTGATCGTTCATTTATCGCGTTAAACGTCATCTGCGCGTGCCAGGGGACTGATATATGTGAAGAACCAGCGCTTTGGAGGCGCTTTATTTTTCGTCGGAAAAATGATATTTTCATGGGCTATAGCCTTACCTTTTTTTTCAATTTTAGGGGAAAAATTATTGTTTGCCTGATCGTTCATTTACCGCGTTAAACGGCATCTGCGCGTGCCCGGGGACTGATATATGTGAAGAACCAGCGCTTTCGAGGCACTTTATTTTTCGTCGGAAAAATGATATTTTCATGGCCTATAGCCTTACCATTTTTTCAATTTTAGGGGGAAAATTATTCTTTGCCTGATCGTTCATTTATCGCGTTAAACGGCATCTGCGCGTGCCCGGGGACTGATATATGTGAAGAACCAGCGCTTTGGAGGTGCTTTATTTTTCGTCGGAAAAATGATATTTTCATGGGCTATAGCCTTACCATTTTTTCAGTTTTAGGGGGAAAATTATTCTTTGCCTGATCGTTCATTTACCGCGTTAAACGGCATCTGCGCGTGCCCGGGGACTGATATATGTGAATAACCAGCGCTTTCGAGGCACTTTATTTTTCGTCGGAAAAATGATATTTTCATGGGCTATAGCCTTACCATTTTTTCAGTTTTAGGGGGAAAATTATTCTTTGCCTGATCGTTCATTTACCGCGTTAAACGGCATCTGCGCGTGCCCGGGGACTGATATATGTGAAGAACCAGCGCTTTGGAGGCGCTTTATTTTTCGTCGGAAAAATGATATTTTCATGGGCTATATAGCCTTACCTTTTTTTTCAATTTTAGGGGAAAAATTATTGTTTGCCTGATCGTTCATTTACCGCGTTAAACGGCATCTGCGCGTGCCCGGGGACTGATATATGTGAAGAACCAGCGCTTTCGAGGCACTTTATTTTTCGTCGGAAAAATGATATTTTCATGGCCTATAGCCTTACCATTTTTTCAATTTTAGGGGGAAAATTATTCTTTGCCTGATCGTTCATTTATCGCGTTAAACGGCATCTGCGCGTGCCCGGGGACTGATATATGTGAAGAACCAGCGCTTTAGAGGCGCTTTATTTTTCGTCGGAAAAATAATATTTTCATGGGCTATATAGCCTTACCATTTTTTCAATTTTACGGGAAAAATTATTCTTTGCCTGATCGTTCATTTATCGCGTTAAACGGCATCTGCGCGTGCCCGGGGACTGATATATGTGAAGAACCAGCGCTTTCGAGGCACTTTATTTTTCGTCGGAAAAATGATATTTGCATGGGCTATATAGCCTTATCATTTTTTCAATTTTAGGGGGAAAATTATTCTTTGCCTGATCGTTCATTTACCGCGTTAAACGGCATCTGCGCGTGCCCGGGGACTGATATATGTGAAGAACCAGCGCTTTCGAGGCACTTTATTTTTCGTCGGAAAAATAATATTTTCATGGGCTATAGCCTAACCTTTTTTTCAATTTTAGGGGGAAAATTATTCTTTGCCTAATCGTTCATTTACCGCGTTAACGGCATCTGCGCGTGCCCGGGGACTGATATATGTGAAGAACCAGCGCTTTGGAGGCGCTTTATTTTTCGTCGGAAAAATGATATTTTCATGGGCTATAGCCTTACCATTTTTTCAATTTTAGGGGGAAAATTATTCTTTGCCTGATCGTTCATTTATCGCGTTAAACGGCATCTGCGCGTGCCCGGGGACTGATATATGTGAAGAACCAGCGCTTTGGAGGCACTTTATTTTTCGTCGGAAAAATATTTTCATGGGCTATAGGCTTACCATTTTTTCAATTTTAGGGGAAAAATTATTCTTTGCCTGATCGTTCATTTATCGCGTTAAACGGCATCTGCACGTGCCCGGGGACTGATATATGTGAAGAACCAGCGCTTTCGAGGCACTTTATTTTTCGTCGGAAAAATAATATTTTCATGGACTATAGGCTTACCTTTTTTTTTTCAATTTTAGGGGAAAAATTATTCTTTGCCTGATCGTTCATTTATCGCGTTAAACGGCATCTGCGCGTGCGAGGGGACTGATATATGTGAAGAACCAGTGCTTTCGAGGCACCTTATTTTTCGTCGGAAAAATGATATTTTCATGGGCTTATATATAGCCTTACCATTTTTTCAATTTTAGGGGAAAAATTATTCTTTGCCTGATCGTTCATTTACCGCGTTAAACGGCATCTGCACGTGCCCGGGGACTGATATATGTGAAGAACCAGCGCTTTCGAGGCACTTTATTTTTCGTCGTAAAAATAATATTTTCATGGGCTATAGGCTTACCATTTTTTCAATTTTAGGGGATAAATATTCTTTGCCTGATCGTTCATTTATAGCGTTAAACGGACTCTGCGCGTGCCCGGGGACTGATATATGTGAAGAACCAGCGCTTTGGAGGCACTTTATTTTTCGTCGGAAAAATAATATTTTCATGGGCTATAGGCTTACCATTTTTTCAATTTTAGGGGAAAAATTATTCTTTGCCTGATCGTTCATTTATCGCGTTAAACGGCATCTGCACGTGCCCGGGGACTGATATATGTGAAGAACCAGCGCTTTCGAGGCGCTTTATTTTTCGTCGGAAAAATGATATTTTCATGGGCTATAGACTTACCTTTTTTTCAATTTTAGGGGAAAAATTATTCTTTGCCTGATCGTTCATTTACCGCGTTAAACGGCATCTGCACGTGCCCGGGGACTGATATATGTGAAGAACCAGCGCTTTCGAGGCACTTTATTTTTCGTCGTAAAAATAATATTTTCATGGGCTATAGGCTTACCATTTTTTCAATTTTAGGGGAAAAATATTCTTTGCCTGATCGTTCATTTATAGCGTTAAACGGACTCTGCGCGTGCCCGGGGACTGATATATGTGAAGAACCAGCGCTTTGGAGGCACTTTATTTTTCGTCGGAAAAATAATATTTTCATGGGCTATAGGCTTACCATTTTTTCAATTTTAGGGGAAAAATTATTCTTTGCCTGATCGTTCATTTATCGCGTTTAACGGCATCTGCACGTGCCCGGGGACTGATATATGTGAAGAACCAGCGCTTTCGAGGCACTTTATTTTTCGTCGGAAAAGTAATATTTTCATGGGTATATAGGCTTACCATTTTTTCAATTTTAGGGGAAAAATTATTCTTTGCCTGATCGTTCATTTATCGCGTTAAACGGCATCTGCGCGTGCCCGGGGACTGATATATGTGAAGAACCAGTGCTTTCGAGGCACTTTATTTTTCGTCGGAAAAATAATATTTTCATGCGCTATAGCCTTACCATTTTTTTCAATTTTAGGGGGAAAATTATTCTTTGCCTAATCGTTCATTTACCGCGTTAAACGGCATCTGCGCGTGCCCGGCGACTGATATATGTGAAGAACCAGCGCTTTGGAGGCGCTTTATTTTTCGTCGGAAAAATGATATTTTCATGGGCTATAGACTTACCTTTTTTTCAATTTTAGGGGAAAAATAATTGTTTGCCTGATCGTTCATTTACCGCGTTAAACGGCATCTGCGCGTGCCCGGGGACTGATATATGTGAATAACCAGCGCTTTCGAGGCACTTTATTTTTCGTCGGAAAAATTATATTTTCATGGGCTATATAGCCTTACCATTTTTTCAATTATAGGGGGAAAATTATTCTTTGCCTGATCGTTCATTTATCGCGTTAAACGGCATCTGCGCGTGCGCGGGGACTGATATATGTGAAGAACCAGCGCTTTCGAGGCACTTTATTTTTCGTCGGAAAAATAATATTTTCATGGGCTATAGGCTTACCATTTTTTCAATTTTAGGGGAAAAATATTCTTTGCCTGATCGTTCATTTATAGCGTTAAACGGACTCTGCGCGTGCCCGGGGACTGATATATGTGAAGAACCAGCGCTTTGGAGGCACTTTATTTTTCGTCGGAAAAATAATATTTTCATGGGCTATAGGCTTACCATTTTTTCAATTTTAGGGGAAAAATTATTCTTTGCCTGATCGTTCATTTATCGCGTTTAACGGCATCTGCACGTGCCCGGGGACTGATATATGTGAAGAACCAGCGCTTTCGAGGCACTTTATTTTTCGTCGGAAAAGTAATATTTTCATGGGTATATAGGCTTACCATTTTTTCAATTTTAGGGGAAAAATTATTCTTTGCCTGATCGTTCATTTATCGCGTTAAACGGCATCTGCGCGTGCCCGGGGACTGATATATGTGAAGAACCAGTGCTTTCGAGGCACTTTATTTTTCGTCGGAAAAATAATATTTTCATGCGCTATAGCCTTACCATTTTTTTCAATTTTAGGGGGAAAATTATTCTTTGCCTAATCGTTCATTTACCGCGTTAAACGGCATCTGCGCGTGCCCGGCGACTGATATATGTGAAGAACCAGCGCTTTGGAGGCGCTTTATTTTTCGTCGGAAAAATGATATTTTCATGGGCTATAGACTTACCTTTTTTTCAATTTTAGGGGAAAAATAATTGTTTGCCTGATCGTTCATTTACCGCGTTAAACGGCATCTGCGCGTGCCCGGGGACTGATATATGTGAATAACCAGCGCTTTCGAGGCACTTTATTTTTCGTCGGAAAAATAATATTTTCATGGGCTATAGCCTAACCTTTTTTTCAATTTTAGGGGGAAAATTATTCTTTGCCTGATCGTTCTTTTATCGCGTTAAACGGCATCTGCACGTGCCCGGGGACTGATATATGTGAAGAACCAGCGCTTTCGAGGCACTTTATTTTTCGTCGGAAAAATAATATTTTCATGGGCTATAGGCTTACCATTTTTTCAATTTTAGGGGAAAAATATTCTTTGCCTGATCGTTCATTTATAGCGTTAAACGGCATCTGCGCGTGCCCGGGGACTGATATATGTGAAGAACCAGCGCTTTGGAGGCACTTTATTTTTCGTCGGAAAAATAATATTTTCATGGGCTATAGGCTTACCATTTTTTCAATTTTAGGGGAAAATTATTCTTTGCCTGATCGTTCATTTATCGCGTTAAACGGCATCTGCGCGTGCCCGGGGACTGATATATGTGAAGAACCAGCGCTTTCGAGGCACTTTATTTTTCGTCGGAAAAATAATATTTTCATGGGCTATAGGCTTACCATTTTTTCAATTTTAGGGGAAAAATTATTCTTTGCCTGATCGTTCATTTATCGCGTTAAACGGCATCTGCGCGTGCCCGGGGACTGATATATGTGAAGAACCAGCGCTTTCGAGGCACTTTACTTTTCGTCGGAAAAATAATATTTTCATGGGCTATAGGCTTACCATTTTTTCAATTTTAGGGGAAAAATTATTCTTTGCCTGATCGTTCATTTATCGCGTTAAACGGCATCTGCACGTGCCCGGGGACTGATATATGTGAAGAACCAGCGCTTTCGAGGCACTTTATTTTTCGTCGGAAAAATAATATTTTCATAGGCTATATAGCCTTACCATTTTTTCAATTTTAGGGGAAAAATTATTCTTTGCCTGATCGTTCATTTATCGCGTTAAACGGCATCTGCGCGTGCCCGGGGACTGATATATGTGAAGAACCAGCGCTTTCGAGGCACTTTATTTTTCGTCGGAAAAATAATATTTTCATGGGCTATAGCCTAACCTTTTTTTCAATTTTAGGGGGAAAATTATTCTTTGCCTAATCGTTCATTTACCGCGTTAACGGCATCTGCGCGTGCCCGGGGACTGATATATGTGAAGAACCAGCGCTTTGGAGGCGCTTTATTTTTCGTCGGAAAAATGATATTTTCATGGGCTATAGCCTTACCATTTTTTCAATTTTAGGGGGAAAATTATTCTTTGCCTGATCGTTCATTTATCGCGTTAAACGGCATCTGCGCGTGCCCGGGGACTGATATATGTGAAGAACCAGCGCTTTGGAGGCACTTTATTTTTCGTCGGAAAAATATTTTCATGGGCTATAGGCTTACCATTTTTTCAATTTTAGGGGAAAAATTATTCTTTGCCTGATCGTTCATTTATCGCGTTAAACGGCATCTGCACGTGCCCGGGGACTGATATATGTGAAGAACCAGCGCTTTCGAGGCACTTTATTTTTCGTCGGAAAAATAATATTTTCATGGACTATAGGCTTACCTTTTTTTTTTTCAATTTTAGGGGAAAAATTATTCTTTGCCTGATCGTTCATTTATCGCGTTAAACGGCATCTGCGCGTGCGAGGGGACTGATATATGTGAAGAACCAGTGCTTTCGAGGCACCTTATTTTTCGTCGGAAAAATGATATTTTCATGGGCTTATATATAGCCTTACCATTTTTTCAATTTTAGGGGAAAAATTATTCTTTGCCTGATCGTTCATTTACCGCGTTAAACGGCATCTGCACGTGCCCGGGGACTGATATATGTGAAGAACCAGCGCTTTCGAGGCACTTTATTTTTCGTCGTAAAAATAATATTTTCATGGGCTATAGGCTTACCATTTTTTCAATTTTAGGGGATAAATATTCTTTGCCTGATCGTTCATTTATAGCGTTAAACGGACTCTGCGCGTGCCCGGGGACTGATATATGTGAAGAACCAGCGCTTTGGAGGCACTTTATTTTTCGTCGGAAAAATAATATTTTCATGGGCTATAGGCTTACCATTTTTTCAATTTTAGGGGAAAAATTATTCTTTGCCTGATCGTTCATTTATCGCGTTAAACGGCATCTGCACGTGCCCGGGGACTGATATATGTGAAGAACCAGCGCTTTCGAGGCGCTTTATTTTTCGTCGGAAAAATGATATTTTCATGGGCTATAGACTTACCTTTTTTTCAATTTTAGGGGAAAAATTATTCTTTGCCTGATCGTTCATTTACCGCGTTAAACGGCATCTGCACGTGCCCGGGGACTGATATATGTGAAGAACCAGCGCTTTCGAGGCACTTTATTTTTCGTCGTAAAAATAATATTTTCATGGGCTATAGGCTTACCATTTTTTCAATTTTAGGGGAAAAATATTCTTTGCCTGATCGTTCATTTATAGCGTTAAACGGACTCTGCGCGTGCCCGGGGACTGATATATGTGAAGAACCAGCGCTTTGGAGGCACTTTATTTTTCGTCGGAAAAATAATATTTTCATGGGCTATAGGCTTACCATTTTTTCAATTTTAGGGGAAAAATTATTCTTTGCCTGATCGTTCATTTATCGCGTTTAACGGCATCTGCACGTGCCCGGGGACTGATATATGTGAAGAACCAGCGCTTTCGAGGCACTTTATTTTTCGTCGGAAAAGTAATATTTTCATGGGTATATAGGCTTACCATTTTTTCAATTTTAGGGGAAAAATTATTCTTTGCCTGATCGTTCATTTATCGCGTTAAACGGCATCTGCGCGTGCCCGGGGACTGATATATGTGAAGAACCAGTGCTTTCGAGGCACTTTATTTTTCGTCGGAAAAATAATATTTTCATGCGCTATAGCCTTACCATTTTTTTCAATTTTAGGGGGAAAATTATTCTTTGCCTAATCGTTCATTTACCGCGTTAAACGGCATCTGCGCGTGCCCGGCGACTGATATATGTGAAGAACCAGCGCTTTGGAGGCGCTTTATTTTTCGTCGGAAAAATGATATTTTCATGGGCTATAGACTTACCTTTTTTTCAATTTTAGGGGAAAAATAATTGTTTGCCTGATCGTTCATTTACCGCGTTAAACGGCATCTGCGCGTGCCCGGGGACTGATATATGTGAATAACCAGCGCTTTCGAGGCACTTTATTTTTCGTCGGAAAAATTATATTTTCATGGGCTATATAGCCTTACCATTTTTTCAATTATAGGGGGAAAATTATTCTTTGCCTGATCGTTCATTTATCGCGTTAAACGGCATCTGCGCGTGCGCGGGGACTGATATATGTGAAGAACCAGCGCTTTGGAGGCGCTTTATTTTTCGTCGGAAAAATAATATTTACATGGGCTATAGCCTTACCATTTTTTCAATTTTAGGGGAAAAATTATTCTTTGCCTAATCGTTCATTTACCGCGTTAAACGGCATCTGCGCGTCTCCGGGGACTGATATATGTGAAGAACCAGCGCTTTCGAGGCACTTTATTTTTCGTCGGAAAAATAATATTTTCATGGGCTATAGCCTAACCTTTTTTTCAATTTTAGGGGGAAAATTATTCTTTGCCTGATCGTTCTTTTATCGCGTTAAACGGCATCTGCACGTGCCCGGGGACTGATATATGTGAAGAACCAGCGCTTTCGAGGCACTTTATTTTTCGTCGGAAAAATAATATTTTCATGGGCTATAGGCTTACCATTTTTTCAATTTTAGGGGAAAAATATTCTTTGCCTGATCGTTCATTTATAGCGTTAAACGGCATCTGCGCGTGCCCGGGGACTGATATATGTGAAGAACCAGCGCTTTGGAGGCACTTTATTTTTCGTCGGAAAAATAATATTTTCATGGGCTATAGGCTTACCATTTTTTCAATTTTAGGGGAAAATTATTCTTTGCCTGATCGTTCATTTATCGCGTTAAACGGCATCTGCGCGTGCCCGGGGACTGATATATGTGAAGAACCAGCGCTTTCGAGGCACTTTATTTTTCGTCGGAAAAATAATATTTTCATGGGCTATAGGCTTACCATTTTTTCAATTTTAGGGGAAAAATTATTCTTTGCCTGATCGTTCATTTATCGCGTTAAACGGCATCTGCGCGTGCCCGGGGACTGATATATGTGAAGAACCAGCGCTTTCGAGGCACTTTACTTTTCGTCGGAAAAATAATATTTTCATGGGCTATAGGCTTACCATTTTTTCAATTTTAGGGGAAAAATTATTCTTTGCCTGATCGTTCATTTATCGCGTTAAACGGCATCTGCACGTGCCCGGGGACTGATATAAGTGAAGAACCAGCGCTTTCGAGGCACTTTATTTTTCGTCGGAAAAATAATATTTTCATAGGCTATATAGCCTTACCATTTTTTCAATTTTAGGGGAAAAATTATTCTTTGCCTGATCGTTCATTTATCGCGTTAAACGGCATCTGCACGTGCCCGGGGACTGATATATGTGAAGAACCAGCGCTTTCGAGGCACTTTATTTTTCGTCGGAAAAATAATATTTTCATGGACTATAGGCTTACCTTTTTTTTTTCAATTTTAGGGGAAAAATTATTCTTTGCCTGATCGTTCATTTATCGCGTTAAACGGCATCTGCGCGTGCGAGGGGACTGATATATGTGAAGAACCAGTGCTTTCGAGGCACCTTATTTTTCGTCGGAAAAATGATATTTTCATGGGCTTATATATAGCCTTACCATTTTTTCAATTTTAGGGGAAAAATTATTCTTTGCCTGATCGTTCATTTACCGCGTTAAACGGCATCTGCACGTGCCCGGGGACTGATATATGTGAAGAACCAGCGCTTTCGAGGCACTTTATTTTTCGTCGTAAAAATAATATTTTCATGGGCTATAGGCTTACCATTTTTTCAATTTTAGGGGATAAATATTCTTTGCCTGATCGTTCATTTATAGCGTTAAACGGACTCTGCGCGTGCCCGGGGACTGATATATGTGAAGAACCAGCGCTTTGGAGGCACTTTATTTTTCGTCGGAAAAATAATATTTTCATGGGCTATAGGCTTACCATTTTTTCAATTTTAGGGGAAAAATTATTCTTTGCCTGATCGTTCATTTATCGCGTTAAACGGCATCTGCACGTGCCCGGGGACTGATATATGTGAAGAACCAGCGCTTTCGAGGCGCTTTATTTTTCGTCGGAAAAATGATATTTTCATGGGCTATAGACTTACCTTTTTTTCAATTTTAGGGGAAAAATTATTCTTTGCCTGATCGTTCATTTACCGCGTTAAACGGCATCTGCACGTGCCCGGGGACTGATATATGTGAAGAACCAGCGCTTTCGAGGCACTTTATTTTTCGTCGTAAAAATAATATTTTCATGGGCTATAGGCTTACCATTTTTTCAATTTTAGGGGAAAAATATTCTTTGCCTGATCGTTCATTTATAGCGTTAAACGGACTCTGCGCGTGCCCGGGGACTGATATATGTGAAGAACCAGCGCTTTGGAGGCACTTTATTTTTCGTCGGAAAAATAATATTTTCATGGGCTATAGGCTTACCATTTTTTCAATTTTAGGGGAAAAATTATTCTTTGCCTGATCGTTCATTTATCGCGTTTAACGGCATCTGCACGTGCCCGGGGACTGATATATGTGAAGAACCAGCGCTTTCGAGGCACTTTATTTTTCGTCGGAAAAGTAATATTTTCATGGGTATATAGGCTTACCATTTTTTCAATTTTAGGGGAAAAATTATTCTTTGCCTGATCGTTCATTTATCGCGTTAAACGGCATCTGCGCGTGCCCGGGGACTGATATATGTGAAGAACCAGTGCTTTCGAGGCACTTTATTTTTCGTCGGAAAAATAATATTTTCATGCGCTATAGCCTTACCATTTTTTTCAATTTTAGGGGGAAAATTATTCTTTGCCTAATCGTTCATTTACCGCGTTAAACGGCATCTGCGCGTGCCCGGCGACTGATATATGTGAAGAACCAGCGCTTTGGAGGCGCTTTATTTTTCGTCGGAAAAATGATATTTTCATGGGCTATAGACTTACCTTTTTTTCAATTTTAGGGGAAAAATAATTGTTTGCCTGATCGTTCATTTACCGCGTTAAACGGCATCTGCGCGTGCCCGGGGACTGATATATGTGAATAACCAGCGCTTTCGAGGCACTTTATTTTTCGTCGGAAAAATTATATTTTCATGGGCTATATAGCCTTACCATTTTTTCAATTATAGGGGGAAAATTATTCTTTGCCTGATCGTTCATTTATCGCGTTAAACGGCATCTGCGCGTGCGCGGGGACTGATATATGTGAAGAACCAGCGCTTTGGAGGCGCTTTATTTTTCGTCGGAAAAATAATATTTACATGGGCTATAGCCTTACCATTTTTTCAATTTTAGGGGAAAAATTATTCTTTGCCTAATCGTTCATTTACCGCGTTAAACGGCATCTGCGCGTCTCCGGGGACTGATATATGTGAAGAACCAGCGCTTTCGAGGCACTTTATTTTTCGTCGGAAAAATAATATTTTCATGGGCTATAGCCTAACCTTTTTTTCAATTTTAGGGGGAAAATTATTCTTTGCCTGATCGTTCTTTTATCGCGTTAAACGGCATCTGCACGTGCCCGGGGACTGATATATGTGAAGAACCAGCGCTTTCGAGGCACTTTATTTTTCGTCGGAAAAATAATATTTTCATGGGCTATAGGCTTACCATTTTTTCAATTTTAGGGGAAAAATATTCTTTGCCTGATCGTTCATTTATAGCGTTAAACGGCATCTGCGCGTGCCCGGGGACTGATATATGTGAAGAACCAGCGCTTTGGAGGCACTTTATTTTTCGTCGGAAAAATAATATTTTCATGGGCTATAGGCTTACCATTTTTTCAATTTTAGGGGAAAATTATTCTTTGCCTGATCGTTCATTTATCGCGTTAAACGGCATCTGCGCGTGCCCGGGGACTGATATATGTGAAGAACCAGCGCTTTCGAGGCACTTTATTTTTCGTCGGAAAAATAATATTTTCATGGGCTATAGGCTTACCATTTTTTCAATTTTAGGGGAAAAATTATTCTTTGCCTGATCGTTCATTTATCGCGTTAAACGGCATCTGCGCGTGCCCGGGGACTGATATATGTGAAGAACCAGCGCTTTCGAGGCACTTTACTTTTCGTCGGAAAAATAATATTTTCATGGGCTATAGGCTTACCATTTTTTCAATTTTAGGGGAAAAATTATTCTTTGCCTGATCGTTCATTTATCGCGTTAAACGGCATCTGCACGTGCCCGGGGACTGATATAAGTGAAGAACCAGCGCTTTCGAGGCACTTTATTTTTCGTCGGAAAAATAATATTTTCATAGGCTATATAGCCTTACCATTTTTTCAATTTTAGGGGAAAAATTATTCTTTGCCTGATCGTTCATTTATCGCGTTAAACGGCATCTGCGCGTGCCCGGGGACTGATATATGTGAAGAACCAGCGCCTTTCGAGGCACTTTATTTTTCGTCGGAAAAATAATATTTTCATGGGCTATAGCCTTACCATTTTTTCAATTTTAGGGGAAAAATTATTCTTTTCCTGATCGTTCATTTATCGCGTTAAACGGCATCTGCGCGTGCCCGGGGACTGATATATGTGAAGAACCAGCGCTTTCGAGGCACTTTATTTTTCGTCGGAAAAATAATATTTTCATGGGCTATAGGCTTACCATTTTTTCAATTTTAGGGGAAAAATTATTCTTTGCCTGATCGTTCATTTATCGCGTTAAACGGCATCTGCGCGTGCCCGGGGACTGATATATGTGAAGAACCAGCGCTTTCGAGGCACTTTATTTTTCGTCGGAAAAATAATATTTTCATGGGCTAGGCTTACCATTTTTTCAATTTTAGGGGAAAAATTATTCTTTGCCTGATCGTTCATTTATCGCGTTAAACGGCATCTGCGCGTGCCCGGGGACTGATATATGTGAAGAACCAGCGCTTTGGAGGCACTTTATTTTTCGTCGAAAAAATAATATTTTCATGGGCTATAGGCTTACCATTTTTTCAATTTTAGGGGAAAAATTATTCTTTGCCTGATCGTTCATTTATCGCGTTAAACGGCATCTGCATGTGCCCGGGGACTGATATATGTGAAGAACCAGCGCTTTCGAGGCACTTTATTTTTCGTCGGAAAAATAATATTTTCATGGACTATAGGCTTACCTTTTTTTTCAATTTTAGGGGAAAAATTATTCTTTGCCTGATCGTTCATTTATCGCGTTAAACGGCATCTGCGCGTGCGAGGGGACTGATATATGTGAAGAACCAGCGCTTTCGAGGCACCTTATTTTTCGTCGGAAAAATGATATTTTCATGGGCTATATATAGCCTTACCATTTTTTCAATTTTAGGGGAAAAATTATTCTTTGCCTGATCGTTCATTTACCGCGTTAAACGGCATCTGCACGTGCCCGGGGACTGATATATGTGAAGAACCAGCGCTTTCGAGGCACTTTATTTTTCGTCGGAAAAATAATATTTTCATGGGCTATAGGTTTACCATTTTTTCAATTTTAGGGGAAAAATTATTCTTTGCCTGATCGTTCATTTATCGCGTTAAACGACATCTGCGCGTGCCCGGGGACTGATATATGTGAAGAACCAGCGCTTTCGAGGCACTTTATTTTTCGTCGGAAAAATAATATTTTCATGGGCTATAGGCTTACCATTTTTTCAATTTTAGGGGAAAAATTATTCTTTGCCTGATCGTTCATTTATCGCGTTAAACGGCATCTGCGCGTGCCCTGGGAATGATATATGTGAAGAACCAGCGCTTTGGAGGCACTTGATTTTTCGTCGGAAAAATAATATTTTCATGGGCTATAGGCTTACCATTTTTTCAATTTTAGGGGAAAAATTATTCTTTGCCTGATCGTTCATTTATCGCGTTAAACGGCATCTGCACGTGCCCGGGGACTGATATATGTGAAGAACCAGCGCTTTCGAGGCACTTTATTTTTCGTCGGAAAAATAATATTTTCATGGGCTATAGGCTTACCTTTTTTTTCAATTTTAGGGGAAAAATTATTCTTTGCCTGATCGTTCATTTATCGCGTTAAACGGCATCTGCGCGTGCGAGGGGACTGATATATGTGAAGAACCAGCGCTTTCGAGGCACCTTATTTTTTGTCGGAAAAATGATATTTTCATGGGCTATATATAGCCTTACCATTTTTTCAATTTTAGGGGAAAAATTATTCTTTGCCTGATCGTTCATTTACCGCGTTAAACGGCATCTGCGCGTGCCCGGGGACTGATATATGTGAAGAACCAGCGCTTTCGAGGCACTTTATTTTTCGTCGGAAAAATAATATTTTCATGGGCTATAGCCTTACCATTTTTTCAATTTTAGGGGGAAAATTATTCTTTGCCTGATCGTTCATTTATCGCGTTAAACCGCATCTGCGCGTGCCCGGGGACTGATATATGTGAAGAACCAGCGCTTTCGAGGCACTTTATTTTTCGTCGGAAAAATAATATTTTCATGGGCTATAGGCTTACCATTTTTTCAATTTTAGGGGAAAAATTATTCTTTGCCTGATCGTTCATATATCGCGTTAAACGGCATCTGCGCGTGCCCGGGGACTGATATATGTGAAGAACCAGCGCTTTGGAGGCGGTTTATTTTTCGTCGGAAAAATAATATTTTCATGGGCTTATAGCCTTACCATTTTTTCAATTTTAGGGGAAAAATTATTCTTTGCCTGATCGTTCATTTATCGCGTTAAACGGCATCTGCGCGTGCGAGGGGACTGATATATGTGAAGAACCAGCGCTTTCGAGGCACCTTATTTTTCGTCGGAAAAATGATATTTTCATGGGCTATATATAGCCTTACCATTTTTTCAATTTTAGGGGAAAAATTATTCTTTGCCTGATCGTTCATTTACCGCGTTAAACGGCATCTGCACGTGCCCGGGGACTGATATATGTGAAGAACCAGCGCTTTCGAGGCACTTTATTTTTCGTCGGAAAAATAATATTTTCATGGGCTATAGGTTTACCATTTTTTCAATTTTAGGGGAAAAATTATTCTTTGCCTGATCGTTCATTTATCGCGTTAAACGACATCTGCGCGTGCCCGGGGACTGATATATGTGAAGAACCAGCGCTTTCGAGGCACTTTATTTTTCGTCGGAAAAATAATATTTTCATGGGCTATAGGCTTACCATTTTTTCAATTTTAGGGGAAAAATTATTCTTTGCCTGATCGTTCATTTATCGCGTTAAACGGCATCTGCGCGTGCCCTGGGAATGATATATGTGAAGAACCAGCGCTTTGGAGGCACTTGATTTTTCGTCGGAAAAATAATATTTTCATGGGCTATAGGCTTACCATTTTTTCAATTTTAGGGGAAAAATTATTCTTTGCCTGATCGTTCATTTATCGCGTTAAACGGCATCTGCACGTGCCCGGGGACTGATATATGTGAAGAACCAGCGCTTTCGAGGCACTTTATTTTTCGTCGGAAAAATAATATTTTCATGGGCTATAGGCTTACCTTTTTTTTCAATTTTAGGGGAAAAATTATTCTTTGCCTGATCGTTCATTTATCGCGTTAAACGGCATCTGCGCGTGCGAGGGGACTGATATATGTGAAGAACCAGCGCTTTCGAGGCACCTTATTTTTTGTCGGAAAAATGATATTTTCATGGGCTATATATAGCCTTACCATTTTTTCAATTTTAGGGGAAAAATTATTCTTTGCCTGATCGTTCATTTACCGCGTTAAACGGCATCTGCGCGTGCCCGGGGACTGATATATGTGAAGAACCAGCGCTTTCGAGGCACTTTATTTTTCGTCGGAAAAATAATATTTTCATGGGCTATAGCCTTACCATTTTTTCAATTTTAGGGGGAAAATTATTCTTTGCCTGATCGTTCATTTATCGCGTTAAACCGCATCTGCGCGTGCCCGGGGACTGATATATGTGAAGAACCAGCGCTTTCGAGGCACTTTATTTTTCGTCGGAAAAATAATATTTTCATGGGCTATAGGCTTACCATTTTTTCAATTTTAGGGGAAAAATTATTCTTTGCCTGATCGTTCATATATCGCGTTAAACGGCATCTGCGCGTGCCCGGGGACTGATATATGTGAAGAACCAGCGCTTTGGAGGCGGTTTATTTTTCGTCGGAAAAATAATATTTTCATGGGCTTATAGCCTTACCATTTTTTCAATTTTAGGGGAAAAAATATTATTTGCCTGATCGTTCATTTATCGCGTTAAACGGCATCTGCGCGTGCCCGGGGACTGATATATGTGAAGAACCAGCGCTTTCGAGGCACTTTATTTTTCGTCGGAAAAATGATATTTTCATGGGCTATAGCCTTACCATTTTTTCAATTTTAGGGGGAAAATTATTCTTTGACTGATCGTTCATTTACCGCGTTAAACGGCATCTGCGCGTCTCCGGGGACTGATATATGTGAAGAACCAGCGCTTTCGAGGCACTTTATTTTTCGTCGGAAAAATAATATTTTCATGGGCATAGCCTAACCTTTTTTTCAATTTTAGGGGGAAAATTATTCTTTGCCTGATCGTTCATTTATCGCGTTAAACGGCATCTGCGCGTGCCCGGGGACTGATATATGTGAAGAACCAGCGCTTTGGAGGCGCTTTATTTTTCGTCGGAAAAATAATATTTTCATGGGTATAGCCTTACCATTTTTTTCAATTTTAGGGGAAAAATTATTCTTTGCCTAATCGTTCATTTACCGCGTTAAACGGCATCTGCGCATGCCCGGGGACTGATATATGTGAAGAACCAGCGCTTTGGAGGCGCTTTATTTTTCGTCGGAAAAATGATATTTTCATGGGCTATAGACTTACCTTTTTTTCAATTTTAGGGGAAAAATTATTGTTTGCCTGATCGTTCATTTACCGCGTTAAACGGCATCTGCGCGTGCCCGGGGACTGATATATGTGAATAACCAGCGCTTTCGAGGCACTTTATTTTTCGTCGGAAAAATGATATTTTCATGGGCTATATATAGCCTTACCATTTTTTCAATTTTAGGGGGAAAATTATTCTTTGCCTGATCGTTCATTTATCGCGTTAAACGGCATCTGCGCGTGCCCGGGGACTGATATATGTGAAGAACCAGCGCTTTGGAGGCGCTTTATTTTTCGTCAGAAAAATAATATTTTCATGGGCTATATAGCCTTACCATTTTTTCAATTTTAGGGGAAAAATTATTCTTTGCCTGATCGTTCTTTTATCGCGTTAAACGGCATCTGCACGTGCCCGGGGACTGATATATGTGAAGAACCAGCGCTTTCGAGGCACTTTATTTTTCGTCGGAAAAATAATATTTTCATGGGTTATAGGCTTACCATTTTTTCAATTTTAGGGGAAAAATATTCTTTGCCTGATCGTTCATTTATAGCGTTAAACGGACTCTGCGCGTGCCCGGGGACTGATATATGTGAAGAACCAGCGCTTTGGAGGCACTTTATTTTTCGTCGGAAAAATAATATTTTCATGGGCTATAGGCTTACCATTTTCTCAATTTTAGGGGAAAAATTATTCTTTGCCTGATCGTTCATTTATCGCGTTAAACGGCATCTGCACGTGCCCGGGGACTGATATATGTGAAGAACCAGCGCTTTCGAGGCACTTTATTTTTCGTCGGAAAAATAATATTTTCATGGGCTATAGGCTTACCATTTTTTCAATTTTAGGGGAAAAATTATTCTTTGCCTGATCGTTCATTTATCGCGTTAAACGGCATCTGCGCGTGCCCGGGGACTGATATATGTGAAAAACCAGCGCTTTCGAGGCACTTTATTTTTCGTCGGAAAAATAATATTTTCATGGGCTATATAGGCTTACCATTTTTTCAATTTTAGGGGGAAAATTATTCTTTGCCTGATCGTTCATTTATCGCGTTAAACGGCATCTGCGCGTACCCGGGGACTGATATATGTGAAGAACCAGCGCTTTCGAGGCACTTTATTTTTCGTCGGAAAAATAATATTTTCATGGGCTATAGGCTTACCATTTTTTCAATTTTAGGGGAAAAATTATTCTTTGCCTGATCGTTCATATATCGCGTTAAACGGCATCTGCGCGTGCCCGGGGACTGATATATGTGAAGAGCCAGCGCTTTGGAGGCGCTTTATTTTTCGTCGGAAAAATAATATTTTCATGGGCTATAGCCTTACCATTTTTTCAATTTTAGGGGAAAAAATATTATTTGCCTGATCGTTCATTTATCGCGTTAAACGGCATCTGCGCGTGCCCGGGGACTGATATATGTGAAGAACCAGCGCTTTCGAGGCACTTTATTTTTCGTCGGAAAAATGATATTTTCATGGGCTATAGCCTTACCATTTTTTCAATTTTAGGGGGAAAATTATTCTTTGACTGATCGTTCATTTACCGCGTTAAACGGCATCTGCGCGTCTCCGGGGACTGATATATGTGAAGAACCAGCGCTTTCGAGGCACTTTATTTTTCGTCGGAAAAATAATATTTTCATGGGCTATAGCCTAACCTTTTTTTCAATTTTAGGGGGAAAATTATTCTTTGCCTGATCGTTCATTTATCGCGTTAAACGGCATCTGCGCGTGCCCGGGGACTGATATATGTGAAGAACCAGCGCTTTGGAGGCGCTTTATTTTTCGTCGGAAAAATAATATTTTCATGGGCTATAGCCTTACCATTTTTTTCAATTTTAGGGGAAAAATTATTCTTTGCCTAATCGTTCATTTACCGCGTTAAACGGCATCTGCGCATGCCCGGGGACTGATATATGTGAAGAACCAGCGCTTTCGAGGCACTTTATTTTTCGTCGGAAAAATAATATTTTCATGGGCTATAGGCTTACCATTTTTTCAATTTTAGGCGAAAAATTATTCTTTGCCTGATCGTTCATTTATCGCGTTAAACGGCATCTGCGCGTGCCCGGGGACTGATATATGTGAAGAACCAGCGCTTTCGAGGCACTTTATTTTTCGTCGGAAAAATAATATTTTCATGGGCTATAAGGCTTACCATTTTTTCAATTTTAGGGGAAAAATTATTCTTTGCCTGATCGTTCATTTACCGCGTTAAACGGCATCTGCGCGTGCCCGGGGACTGATATATGTGAAGAACCAGCGCTTTCGAGGCACTTTATTTTTCGTCGGAAAAATAATATTTTCATGGGCTATAGCCTTACCATTTTTTCAATTTTAGGGGGAAAATTATTCTTTGCCTGATCGTTCATTTATCGCGTTAAACCGCATCTGCGCGTGCCCGGGGACTGATATATGTGAAGAACCAGCGCTTTCGAGGCACTTTATTTTTCGTCGGAAAAATAATATTTTCATGGGCTATAGGCTTACCATTTTTTCAATTTTAGGGGAAAAATTATTCTTTGCCTGATCGTTCATATATCGCGTTAAACGGCATCTGCGCGTGCCCGGGGACTGATATATGTGAAGAACCAGCGCTTTGGAGGCGGTTTATTTTTCGTCGGAAAAATAATATTTTCATGGGCTTATAGCCTTACCATTTTTTCAATTTTAGGGGAAAAAATATTATTTGCCTGATCGTTCATTTATCGCGTTAAACGGCATCTGCGCGTGCCCGGGGACTGATATATGTGAAGAACCAGCGCTTTCGAGGCACTTTATTTTTCGTCGGAAAAATGATATTTTCATGGGCATAGCCTAACCTTTTTTTCAATTTTAGGGGGAAAATTATTCTTTGCCTGATCGTTCATTTATCGCGTTAAACGGCATCTGCGCGTGCCCGGGGACTGATATATGTGAAGAACCAGCGCTTTGGAGGCGCTTTATTTTTCGTCGGAAAAATAATATTTTCATGGGTATAGCCTTACCATTTTTTTCAATTTTAGGGGAAAAATTATTCTTTGCCTAATCGTTCATTTACCGCGTTAAACGGCATCTGCGCATGCCCGGGGACTGATATATGTGAAGAACCAGCGCTTTGGAGGCGCTTTATTTTTCGTCGGAAAAATGATATTTTCATGGGCTATAGACTTACCTTTTTTTCAATTTTAGGGGAAAAATTATTGTTTGCCTGATCGTTCATTTACCGCGTTAAACGGCATCTGCGCGTGCCCGGGGACTGATATATGTGAATAACCAGCGCTTTCGAGGCACTTTATTTTTCGTCGGAAAAATGATATTTTCATGGGCTATATATAGCCTTACCATTTTTTCAATTTTAGGGGGAAAATTATTCTTTGCCTGATCGTTCATTTATCGCGTTAAACGGCATCTGCGCGTGCCCGGGGACTGATATATGTGAAGAACCAGCGCTTTGGAGGCGCTTTATTTTTCGTCAGAAAAATAATATTTTCATGGGCTATATAGCCTTACCATTTTTTCAATTTTAGGGGAAAAATTATTCTTTGCCTGATCGTTCTTTTATCGCGTTAAACGGCATCTGCACGTGCCCGGGGACTGATATATGTGAAGAACCAGCGCTTTCGAGGCACTTTATTTTTCGTCGGAAAAATAATATTTTCATGGGTTATAGGCTTACCATTTTTTCAATTTTAGGGGAAAAATATTCTTTGCCTGATCGTTCATTTATAGCGTTAAACGGACTCTGCGCGTGCCCGGGGACTGATATATGTGAAGAACCAGCGCTTTGGAGGCACTTTATTTTTCGTCGGAAAAATAATATTTTCATGGGTTATAGGCTTACCATTTTTTCAATTTTAGGGGAAAAATATTCTTTGCCTGATCGTTCATTTATAGCGTTAAACGGACTCTGCGCGTGCCCGGGGACTGATATATGTGAAAAACCAGCGCTTTCGAGGCACTTTATTTTTCGTCGGAAAAATAATATTTTCATGGGCTATAGGCTTACCATTTTTTCAATTTTAGGGGGAAAATTATTCTTTGCCTGATCGTTCATTTATCGCGTTAAACGGCATCTGCGCGTACCCGGGGACTGATATATGTGAAGAACCAGCGCTTTCGAGGCACTTTATTTTTCGTCGGAAAAATAATATTTTCATGGGCTTACCATTTTTTCAATTTTAGGGGAAAAATTATTCTTTGCCTGATCGTTCATATATCGCGTTAAACGGCATCTGCGCGTGCCCGGGGACTGATATATGTGAAGAGCCAGCGCTTTGGAGGCGCTTTATTTTTCGTCGGAAAAATAATATTTTCATGGGCTATAGCCTTACCATTTTTTCAATTTTAGGGAAAAAAATATTATTTGCCTGATCGTTCATTTATCGCGTTAAACGGCATCTGCGCGTGCCCGGGGACTGATATATGTGAAGAACCAGCGCTTTCGAGGCACTTTATTTTTCGTCGGAAAAATGATATTTTCATGGGCTATAGCCTTACCATTTTTTCAATTTTAGGGGGAAAATTATTCTTTGACTGATCGTTCATTTACCGCGTTAAACGGCATCTGCGCGTCTCCGGGGACTGATATATGTGAAGAACCAGCGCTTTCGAGGCACTTTATTTTTCGTCGGAAAAATAATATTTTCATGGGCTATAGCCTAACCTTTTTTTCAATTTTAGGGGGAAAATTATTCTTTGCCTGATCGTTCATTTATCGCGTTAAACGGCATCTGCGCGTGCCCGGGGACTGATATATGTGAAGAACCAGCGCTTTGGAGGCGCTTTATTTTTCGTCGGAAAAATAATATTTTCATGGGCTATAGCCTTACCATTTTTTTCAATTTTAGGGGAAAAATTATTCTTTGCCTAATCGTTCATTTACCGCGTTAAACGGCATCTGCGCATGCCCGGGGACTGATATATGTGAAGAACCAGCGCTTTCGAGGCACTTTATTTTTCGTCGGAAAAATAATATTTTCATGGGCTATAGGCTTACCATTTTTTCAATTTTAGGCGAAAAATTATTCTTTGCCTGATCGTTCATTTATCGCGTTAAACGGCATCTGCGCGTGCCCGGGGACTGATATATGTGAAGAACCAGCGCTTTCGAGGCACTTTATTTTTCGTCGGAAAAATAATATTTTCATGGGCTATAAGGCTTACCATTTTTTCAATTTTAGGGGAAAAATTATTCTTTGCCTGATCGTTCATTTATCGCGTTAAACGGCATCTGCGCGTGCCCGGGGACTGATATATGTGAAGAACCAGCGCTTTGGAGGCACTTTATTTTTCGTCGGAAAAATAATATTTTCATGGGCTATAGGCTTACCATTTTTTCAATTTTAGGGGAAAAATTATTCTTTGCCTGATCGTTCATTTATCGCGTTAAACGGCATCTGCACGTGCCCGGGGACTGATATATGTGAAGAACCAGCGCTTTCGAGGCACTTTATTTTTCGTCGGAAAAATAATATTTTCATGGACTATAGGCTTACCTTTTTTTTCAATTTTAGGGGAAAAATTATTCTTTGCCTGATCGTTCATTTATCGCGTTAAACGGCATCTGCGCGTGCCCGGGGACTGATATATGTGAAGAACCAGCGCTTTCGAGGCACTTTATTTTTCGTCGGAAAAATAATATTTTCATGGGCTATAGGCTTACCATTTTTTCAATTTTAGGCGAAAAATTATTCTTTGCCTGATCGTTCATTTATCGCGTTAAACGGCATCTGCGCGTGCCCGGGGACTGATATATGTGAAGAACCAGCGCTTTCGAGGCACTTTATTTTTCGTCGGAAAAATAATATTTTCATGGGCTATAGGCTTACCATTTTTTCAATTTTAGGGGAAAAATTATTCTTTGCCTGATCGTTCATTTATCGCGTTAAACGGCATCTGCGCGTGCGAGGGGACTGATATATGTGAAGAACCAGCGCTTTCGAGGCACCTTATTTTTCGTCGGAAAAATGATATTTTCATGGGCTTATATATAGCCTTACCATTTTTTCAATTTTAGGGGAAAAATTATTCTTTGCCTGATCGTTCATTTACCGCGTTAAACGGCATCTGCACGTGCCCGGGGACTGATATATGTGAAGAACCAGCGCTTTCGAGGCACTTTATTTTTCGTCGTAAAAATAATATTTTCATGGGCTATAGGCTCACCATTTTTTCAATTTTAGGGGAAAAATATTCTTTGCCTGATCGTTCATTTATAGCGTTAAACGGACTCTGCGCGTGCCCGGGGACTGATATATGTGAAGAACCAGCGCTTTGGAGGCACTTTATTTTTCGTCAGAAAAATAATATTTTCATGGGCTATAGGCTTACCATTTTTTCAATTTTAGGGGAAAAATTATTCTTTGCCTGATCGTTCATTTATCGCGTTAAACGGCATCTGCACGTGCCCGGGGACTGATATATGTGAAGAACCAGCGCTTTCGAGGCACTTTATTTTTCGTCGGAAAAATAATATTTTCATGGGCTATAGGCTTACCATTTTTTCAATTTTAGGGGAAAAATTATTCTTTGCCTGATCGTTCATTTATCGCGTTAAACGGCATCTGCGCGTGCCTGGGGACTTATATATGTGAAAAACCAGCGCTTTCGAGGCACTTTATTTTTCGTCGGAGAAATAATATTTTCATGGGCTATAGGCTTACCATTTTTTCAATTTTAGGGGAAAAATTATTCTTTGCCTGATCGTTCATTTATCGCGTTAAACGGCATCTGCGCGTGCCCGGGGACTGATATATGTGAAGAACCAGTGCTTTCGAGGCACTTTATTTTTCGTCGGAAAAATAATATTTTCATGGGCTATAGCCTTACCATTTTTTTCAATTTTAGGGGAAAAATTATTCTTTGCCTAATCGTTCATTTACCGCGTTAAACGGCATCTGCGCGTGCCCGGCGACTGATATATGTGAAGAACCAGCGCTTTGGAGGCGCTTTATTTTTCGTCCGAAAAATGATATTTTCATGGGCAATAGACTTACCTTTTTTTCAATTTTAGGGGAAAAATTATTGTTTGCCTGATCGTTCATTTACCGCGTTAAACGGCATCTGCGCGTGCCCGGGGACTGATATATGTGAATAACCAGCGCTTTCGAGGCACTTTATTTTTCGTCGGAAAAATGATATTTTCATGGGCTATAGCCTTACCATTTTTTCAATTTTAGGGGGAAAATTATTCTTTGCCTGATCGTTCATTTATCGCGTTAAACGGCATCTGCGCGTGCCCGGGGACTGATATATGTGAAGAACCAGCGCTTTGGAGGCGCTTTATTTTTCGTCGGAAAAATAATATTTTCATGGGCTCCTTACCATTTTTTCAATTTTAGGGGAAAAATTATTCTTTGCCTAATCGTTCATTTACCGCGTTAAACGGCATCTGCGCGTGCCCGGGGACTGATATATGTGAAGAACCTGCGCTTTCGAGGCACTTTATTTTTCGTCGGAAAAATAATATTTTCATGGGCTATAGGCTTACCATTTTTTCAATTTTAGGGGAAAAATATTCTTTGCCTGATCGTTCATTTATAGCGTTAAACGGCATCTGCGCGTGCCCGGGGACTGATATATGTGAAGAACCAGCGCTTTGGAGGCACTTTATTTTTCGTCGGAAAAATAATATTTTCATGGGCTATAGGCTTACCATTTTTTCAATTTTAGGGGAAAATTATTCTTTGCCTGATCGTTCATTTATCGCGTTAAACGGCATCTGCGCGTGCCCGGGGACTGATATATGTGAAGAACCAGCGCTTTCGAGGCATTTTATTTTTCGTCGGAAAAATAATATTTTCATGGGCTATAGGCTTACCATTTTTTCAATTTTAGGGGAAAAATTATTCTTTGCCTGATCGTTCATTTATCGCGTTAAACGGCATCTGCGCGTGCCCGGGGACTGATATATGTGAAGAACCAGCGCTTTCGAGGCACTTTACTTTTCGTCGGAAAAATAATATTTTCATGGGCTATAGGCTTACCATTTTTTCAATTTTAGGGGAAAAATTATTCTTTGCCTGATCGTTCATTTATCGCGTTAAACGGCATCTGCACGTGCCCGGGGACTGATATATGTGAAGAACCAGCGCTTTCGAGGCACTTTATTTTTCGTCGGAAAAATAATATTTTCATGGGCTATAGGCTTACCATTTTTTCAATTTTAGGGGAAAAATTATTCTTTGCCTGATCGTTCATTTATCGCGTTAAACGGCATCTGCGCGTGCCCGGGGACTGATATATGTGAAGAACCAGCGCCTTTCGAGGCACTTTATTTTTCGTCGGAAAAATAATATTTTCATTGGCTATAGCCTTACCATTTTTTCAATTTTAGGGGAAAAATTATTCTTTGCCTGATCGTTCATTTATCGCGTTAAACGGCATCTGCGCGTGCCCGGGGACTGATATATGTGAAGAACCAGCGCTTTGGAGGCACTTTATTTTTCGTCGGCAAAATAATATTTTCATGGGCTATAGGCTTACCATTTTTTCAATTTTAGGGGAAAAATTATTCTTTGCCTGATCGTTCATTTATCGCGTTAAACGGCATCTGCACGTGCCCGGGGACTGATATATGTGAAGAACCAGCGCTTTCGAGGCACTTTATTTTTCGTCGGAAAAATAATATTTTCATGGACTATAGGCTTACCTTTTTTTTTCAATTTTAGGGGAAAAATTATTCTTTGCCTGATCGTTCATTTATCGCGTTAAACGGCATCTGCGCGTGCGAGGGGACTGATATATGTGAAGAACCAGCGCTTTCGAGGCACCTTATTTTTCGTCGGAAAAATGATATTTTCATGGGCTAATATAGCCTTACCATTTTTTCAATTTTAGGGGAAAAATTATTCTTTGCCTGATCGTTCATTTACCGCGTTAAACGGCATCTGCACGTGCCCGGGGACTGATATATGTGAAGAACCAGCGCTTTCGAGGCACTTTATTTTTCGTCGGAAAAATAATATTTTCATGGGCTATAGGCTTACCATTTTTTCAATTTTAGGGGAAAAATTATTCTTTGCCTGATCGTTCATTTATCGCGTTAAACGGCATCTGCGCGTGCCCTGGGACTGATATATGTGAAGAACCAGCGCTTTGGAGGCACTTGATTTTTCGTCGGAAAAATAATATTTTCATGGGCTATAGGCTTACCATTTTTTCAATTTTAGGGGAAAAATTATTCTTTGCCTGATCGTTCATTTATCGCGTTAAACGGCATCTGCACGTGCCCGGGGACTGATATATGTGAAGAACCAGCGCTTTCGAGGCACTTTTTTTTTCGTCGGAAAAATAATATTTTCATGGGCTATAGGCTTACCTTTTTTTTTCAATTTTAGGGGAAAAATTATTCTTTGCCTGATCGTTCATTTATCGCGTTAAACGGCATCTGCGCGTGCGAGGGGACTGATATATGTGAAGAACCAGCGCTTTCGAGGCACCTAATTTTTCGTCGGAAAAATGATATTTTCATGGGCTATATATAGCCCTACCATTTTTTCAATTTTAGGGGAAAAATTATTCTTTGCCTGATCGTTCATATATCGCGTTAAACGGCATCTGCGCGTACCCGGGGACTGATAAATGTGAAGAACCTGCGCTTTCGAGGCACTTTATTTTTCGTCGGAAAAATAATATTTTCATGGGCTATAGGCTTACCATTTTTTCAATTTTAGGGGAAAAATTATTCTTTGCTTGATCGTTCATTTATCGCGTTAAACGGCATCTGCGCGTGCCCGGGGACTGATATATGTGAAGAACCAGCGCTTTCGAGGCACCTTATTTTTCGTCGGAAAAATGATATTTTCATGGGCATAGCCTTACCATTTTTTCAATTTTAGGGGAAAAATTATTCTTTGCCTGATCGTTCATTTACCGCGTTAAACGGCATCTGCGCGTGCCCGGGGACTGATATATGTGAAGAACCAGCGCTTTCGAGGCACTTTATTTTTCGTCGGAAAAATAATATTTTCATGGGCTATAGGCTTACCATTTTTTCAATTTTAGGGGAAAAATTATTCTTTGCCTGATCGTTCATTTATCGCGTTAAACGGCATCTACGCGTGCCCGGGGACTGATATATGTGAAGAACCAGCGCTTTCGAGGCACTTTATTTTTCGTCGGAAAAATAATATTTTCATCGGCTATAGGCTTACCATTTTTTCAATTTTAGGGGAAAAATTATTCTTTGCCTGATCGTTCATTTACCGCGTTAAACGGCATCTGCGCGTGCGAGGGGACTGATATATGTGAAGAACCAGCGCTTTCGAGGCACTTTATTTTTCGTCGGAAAAATAATATTTTCATGGGCTATAGGCTTACCATTTTTTCAATTTTAGGGGAAAAATATTCTGTGCCTGATAGTTCATTTATCGCGTTAAACGGCATCTGCGCGTGCCCGGGGACTGATATATGTGAAGAACCAGCACTTTGGAGGCACTTTATTTTTCGTCGGAAAAATAATATTTTCATGGGCTATAGGCTTACCATTTTTTCAATTTTAGGGGAAAAATTATTCTTTGCCTGATCGTTCATTTATCGCGTTAAACGGCATCTGCACGTGCCCGGGGACTGATATATGTGAAGAACCAGCGCTTTCGAGGCACTTTATTTTTCGTCGGAAAAATAATATTTTCATGGGCTATAGGCTTACCATTTTTTCAATTTTAGGGGAAAAATTATTCTTTGCCTGATCGTTCATTTATCGCGTTAAACGGCATCTGCGCGTGCGAGGGGACTGATATATGTGAAGAACCAGCGCTTTCGAGGCACTTTATTTTTCGTCGGAAAAATAATATTTTCATGGGCTACCATTTTTTCAATTTTAGGGGAAAAATTATTCTTTGCCTGATCGTTCATTTATCCCGTTAAACGGCATCTGCACGTGCCCGGGGACTGATATATGTGAAGAACCAGCGCTTTCGAGGCACATTATTTTTTGTCGGAAAAATAATATTTTCATGGGCTATAGGCTTACCATTTTTTCAATTTTAGGGGAAAAATATTCTGTACCTGATCGTTCATTTATAGCGTTAAACGGCATCTGCGCGTGCCCGGGGACTGATATATGTGAAGAACCAGCACTTTGGAGGCACTTTATTTTTCGTCGGAAAAATAATATTTTCATGGGCTATAGGCTTACCATTTTTTCAATTTTAGGGGAAAAATTCTTCTTTGCCTGATCGTTCATTTATCGCGTTAAACGGCATCTGCGCGTGCCCGGGGACTGATATATGTGAAGAACCAGCGCTTTCGAGGCACTTTATTTTTCGTCGGAAAAATAATATTTTCATGGGCTACCATTTTTTCAATTTTAGGGGAAAAATTATTCTTTGCCTGATCGTTCATTTATCGCGTTAAACGGCATCTGCACGTGCCCGGGGACTGATATATGTGAAGAACCAGCGCTTTCGAGGCACATTATTTTTTGTCGGAAAAATAATATTTTCATGGGCTATAGGCTTACCATTTTTTCAATTTTAGGGGAAAAATATTCTGTACCTGATCGTTCATTTATAGCGTTAAACGGCATCTGCGCGTGCGAGGGGACTGATATATGTGAAGAACCAGCACTTTGGAGGCACTTTATTTTTCGTCGGAAAAATAATATTTTCATGGGCTATAGGCTTACCATTTTTTCAATTTTAGGGGAAAAATTATTCTTTGCCTGATCGTTCATTTATCGCGTTAAACGGCATCTGCGCGTGCCCGGGGACTGATATATGTGAAGAACCAGCACTTTGGAGGCACTTTATTTTTCGTCGGAAAAATAATATTTTCATGGGCTATAGGCTTACCATTTTTTCAATTTTAGGGGAAAAATTATTCTTTGCCTGATCGTTCATTTATCGCGTTAAACGGCATCTGCACGTGCCCGGGGACTGATATATGTGAAGAACCAGCGCTTTCGAGGCACTTTATTTTTCGTCGGAAAAATAATATTTTCTTGGGCTATAGGCTTACCTTTTTTTTCAATTTTAGGGGAAAAATTATTCTTTGCCTGATCGTTCATTTATCGCGTTAAACGGCATCTGCGCGTGCGAGGGGACTGATATATGTGAAGAACCAGCGCTTTCGAGGCACCTTATTTTTTCGTCGGAAAAATGATATTTTCATGGGCTGTATGTAGCCTTACCATTTTTTCAATTTTAGGGGAAAAATTATTCTTTGCCTGATCGTTCATTTACCGCGTTAAACGGCATCTGCGCGTGCGAGGGGACTGGTATATGTGAAGAACCAGCGCTTTCGAGGCACTTTATTTTTCGTCGGAAAAATAATATTTTCATGGGCTATAGGCTTACCATTTTTTCAATTTTAGGGGAAAAATTATTCTTTGCCTGATCGTTCATTTATCGCGTTAAACGGCATCTGCGCGTGCCCGGGGACTGATATATGTGAAGAACCAGCGCTTTCGAGGCACTTTATTTTTCGTCGGAAAAATTATATTTTCATGGGCTATAAGCCTTACCATTTTTTCAATTTTAGGGGGAAAATTATTCTTTGCCTGATCGTTCATTTATCGCGTTAAAAGGCATCTGCGCGTGCCCGGGGACTGATATATGTGAAGAACCAGCGCTTTCGAGGCACTTTATTTTTCGTCGGAAAAATAATATTTTCATGGGCTATAGGCTTACCATTTTTTCAATTTTAGGGGAAAAATTATTCTTTGCCTGATCGTTCATTTATCGCGTTAAACCGCATCTGCGCGTGCCCGGGGACTGATATATGTGAAGAACCAGCGCTTTCGAGGCACTTTATTTTTCGTCGGAAAAATAATATTTTCATGGGCTATGGGCTTACCATTTTTTCAATTTTAGGGGAAAAATTATTCTTTGCCTGATCGTTCATTTATCGCGTTAAACGGCATCTGCGCGTGCCCGGGGACTGATATATGTGAAGAACCAGCGCTTTCGAGGCACCTTATTTTTCGTCGGAAAAATGATATTTTCATGGGCTGTATATAGCCTTACCATTTTTTCAATTTTAGGGGAAAAATTATTCTTTGCCTGATCGTTCATTTACCGCGTTAAACGGCATCTGCGCGTGCGAGGGGACTGGTATATGTGAAGAACCAGCGCTTTCGAGGCACTTTATTTTTCGTCGGAAAAATAATATTTTCATGGGCTATAGGCTTACCATTTTTTCAATTTTAGGGGAAAAATTATTCTTTGCCTGATCGTTCATTTATCGCGTTAAACGGCATCTGCGCGTGCCCGGGGACTGATATATGTGAAGAACCAGCGCTTTCGAGGCACTTTATTTTTCGTCGGAAAAATAATATTTTCATGGGCTATAAGCCTTACCATTTTTTCAATTTTAGGGGGAAAATTATTCTTTGCCTGATCGTTCATTTATCGCGTTAAAAGGCATCTGCGCGTGCCCGGGGACTGATATATGTGAAGAACCAGCGCTTTCGAGGCACTTTATTTTTCGTCGGAAAAATAATATTTTCATGGGCTATCGGCTTACCATTTTTTCAATTTTAGGGGAAAAATTATTCTTTGCCTGATCGTTCATTTATCGCGTTAAACCGCATCTGCGCGTGCCCGGGGACTGATATATGTGAAGAACCAGCGCTTTCGAGGCACTTTATTTTTCGTCGGAAAAATAATATTTTCATGGGCTATAGGCTTACCATTTTTTCAATTTTAGGGGAAAAATTATTCTTTGCCTGATCGTTCATTTATCGCGTTAAACGGCATCTGCGCGTGCCCGGGGACTGATATATGTGAAGAACCAGCGCTTTCGAGGCACTTTATTTTTCGTCGGAAAAATAATATTTTCATGGGCTATAGGCTTACCATTTTTTCAATTTTAGGGGAAAAATTATTCTTTGCCTGATCGTTCATTTATCGCGTTAAACGGCATCTGCGCGTGCCCGGGGACTGATATATGTGAAGAACCAGCGCTTTCGAGGCACTTTATTTTTCGTCGGAAAAATAATATTTTCATGGGCTATAGACCGTTTTTTCGTAGGCGCCGCCATTTTGTGAGCTCAGTGGCGCCGCCTATGAGCAGCGCCATACTGGCTTGGGTGAAAGCGGTCTTTTGCATGGCAGGTATACGCTCGGCGGTCAGTTCTGGCGTTTGTTTTCGCGGTCGTGCGCTCTGTTTAGTATGACGTGCGTCTTCTACGTGGTAAACGGTTCTGTAAGACGTGCTGAAGTGGTTTAAGGCGTTATGGCCGGAATTTCTGCTGGCGTTGAGGTGGACGGAACACGCAGCGCGATGTGTGCGCGCATATTTGAGCCTACAATCAGCCTCGGAGATCAATTGTGTATTTCTGAATGTTCTAGTCATTAATGTGACCTTATTGCAGTATTATCCTCTAATTCTAAGCTGCGGTTTAGGAGCCATGAAACATTCGCGACGATCGCAACAGCGTGGGTACCGTTCTGCTACGATAGGAGCTGTGATGGTATACTTTGACAAGCGTTCAAACTGTTCGCTGCAGGTTACATTGCGTGGCTACTTGGTTCGATGGATGAGGTTTTTGCCCCTGAATAAAATAGTTTTGGCAAGTAATAGCAGCATACCTTACAGTCTGAGTTAGGCTTGTCCAGCAAAGTGACTGTTTACGAACTGCGCGAGCGTCCTAAGCAGTGATAGGTGCTGGATTACATATATCTTTGTTCTATATACCGCATGGTCCAAGCATATGGCATCAGCGGTTATATATATATATATAAACGTTGTGCGGCGTGACTATGCGAGGTCCTATTGCGGCGTTAGCACGTTTTCTCTTGCTCTTGAAAGATGATGATAACCGAATTTTTTTTTCGGTTGTGTTCGTTCCGTTCTCTACGACGCACTCACACGTATTACGGAAATTTTGTCCTCAAAAATAGGCATCGCATTCTTTTTATGCGATCCCTCTCATATATTATGGCTGTATGCAGGCCAAAAAGGCAATGCCGAAGCGCACAGCTTACATATGTATCGTGCTGGTTCACCAACCGCAGTGATCGCTGTGCTGAGCAGCGCCATCGGCTTCATGCAGGAAGGCTAGCGTAGACATGTGGTAATTTGAAGCCTACTAGACTTGAAATGCGCTAGAACGATGCCGGCGCATCACAAATATTTGATAGCGCCTGCAGCTTAGATGTTTCGTGCTTGCCTTAGGTTGGCCCGTGCACGAGCATGCGCTCTTATGCTTTATGTTTTACTCCCTACGCCAAGCGATCAGATAGTGAGCAGATTTACCATTTCATGCTGCTAATACAGAGACACCACTTTCCTTTGTTGAATTAAAACCGATATAAGCAAAATAATTCACAACACATACACACACCGCGGCTGATAAAACGCGTCACATTTTTGCGCCCCCAAGAGATATTTCCGCCTACTGTAGTTACCGATGCACCGAAAGGCTTCCCTTACGACCTTATATGAACGGACATGGCGTAAATTTCGCAAAGTACCATCTAAAACAACTCGAAATCGTTCCGCAGCACGCGACAGTAAGTAATACTTTCAAGCAGCGCCGCGCCGGATAGCCCAAGCCAGAGAGGAGGAAAGGCTTTCCGCGCGCCCTATCCTCCTCGCCCGATGAAACGGTCTATAGGCTTACCATTTTTTCAATTTTAGGGGAAAAATATTCTGTGCCTGATCGTTCATTTATAGCGTTAAACGGCATCTGCGCGTGCCCGGGGACTGATATATGTGAAGAACCAGCACTTTGGAGGCACTTTATTTTTCGTCGGAAAAATAATATTTTCATGGGCTATAGGCTTACCTTTTTTTTTCAATTTTAGGGGAAAAATTATTCTTTGCCTGATCGTTCATTTATCGCGTTAAACGGCATCTGCGCTTGCCCGGGGACTGATATATGTGAAGAACCAGCGCTTTGGAGGCACTTTATTTTTCGTCGGAAAAATAATATTTTCATGGGCTATAGGCTTACCATTTTTTCAATTTTAGGGGAAAAATTATTCTTTGCCTGATCGTTCATTTATCGCGTTAAACGGCATCTGCACGTGCCCGGGGACTGATATATGTGAAGAACCAGCGCTTTCGAGGCACTTTATTTTTCGTCGGAAAAATAATATTTTCATGGGCTATAGGCTTACCTTTTTTTTCAATTTTAGGGCAAATTATTCTTTGCCTGATCGTTCATTTATCGCGTTAAACGGCATCTGCGCGTGCGAGGGGACTGATATATGTGAAGAACCAGGGCTTTCGGGGCACCTTATTTTTCGTCGGAAAAATGATATTTTCATGGGCTATAGCCATACCATTTTTTCAATTTTAGGGGAAAAATTATTCTTTGCCTGATCGTTCATATATCGCGTTAAACGGCATCTGCGCGTGCCCGGGGACTGATATATGTGAAGAACCTGCGCTTTCGAGGCACTTTATTTTTCGTCGGAAAAATAATATTTTCATGGGCTATAGGCTTACCATTTTTTCAATTTTAGGGGAAAAATTATTCTTTGCCTGATCGTTCATATATCGCGTTAAACGGCATCTGCGCGTGCCCGGGGACTGATATATGTGAAGAACCTGCGCTTTCGAGGCACTTTATTTTTCGTCGGAAAAATAATATTTTCATGGGCTATAGGCTTACCATTTTTTCAATTTTAGGGGAAAAATTATTCTTTGCCTGATCGTTCATTTATCGCGTTAAACGTCATCTGCGCGCGCCCGGGGACTGATATATGTGAAAAACCAGCGCTTTCGAGGCACTTTATTTTTCGTCGGAAAAATAATATTTTCATGGGCTATAGGCTTACCATTTTTTCAATTTTAGGGGGAAAATTATTCTTTGCCTGATCGTTCATTTATCGCGTTAAACGGCATCTGCGCGTGCCCGGGGACTGATATATGTGAAGAACCTTCGCTTTCGAGGCACTTTATTTTTCGTCGGAAAAATAATATTTTCATGGGCTATTATAGGCTTACCTTTTTTTCAATTTTAGGGCAAAAATTATTCTTTGCCTGATCGTTCATATATCGCGTTAAACGGCATCTGCGCGTGCCCGGGGACTGATATATGTGAAGAACCTGCGCTTTCGAGGCACTTTATTTTTCGTCGGAAAAATAATATTTTCATGGGCTATAGGCTTACCATTTTTTCATTTTAGGGGAAAAATTATTCTTTGCCTGATCGTTCATATATCGCGTTAAACGGCATCTGCGCGTGCCCGGGGACTGATATATGTGAAGAACCTGCGCTTTCGAGGCACTTTATTTATCGTCGGAAAAATAATATTTTCATGGGCTATAGGCTTACCATTTTTTCAATTTTAGGGGAAAAATTATTCTTTGCCTGATCGTTCATTTATCGCGTTAAACGGCATCTGCGCGTGCCCGGGGACTGATATATGTGAAGAACCAGCGCTTTCGAGGCACTTTATTTTTCGTCGGAAAAATAATATTTTCATGGGCTATTTTCATGGCTTACCATTTTTTCAATTTTAGGGGAAAAATTATTCTTTGCCTGATCGTTCATTTATCGCGTTAAACGGCATCTGCGCGTGCCCGGGGACTGATATATGTGAAGAACCAGCGCTTTCGAGGCACTTTATTTTTCGTCGGAAAAATAATATTTTCATGGGCTATAGGCTTACCATTTTTTCAATTTTAGGGGAAAAATTATTCTTTGCCTGATCGTTCATTTATCGCGTTAAACGGCATCTGCACGTGCCCGGGGACTGATATATGTGAAGAACCAGCGCTTTCGAGGCACTTTATTTTTCGTCGGAAAAATAATATTTTCATGGGCTATAGGCTTACCATTTTTTCAATTTTAGGGGTAAAATTATTCTTTGCCTGATCGTTCATTTATCGCGTTAAACGGCATCTGCGCGTGCCCGGGGACTGATATATGTGAAGAACCTGTGCTTTCGAGGCACTTTATTTTTCGTCGGAAAAATAATATTTTCATGGGCTTACCATTTTTTCAATTTTAGGGGAAAAATTATTCTTTGCCTGATCGTTCCTTTATCGCGTTAAACGGCATCTGCACGTGCCCGGGGACTGATATATGTGAAGAACCAGCGCTTTCGAGGCACCTTATTTTTCGTCGGAAAAATAATATTTTCATGGGCTATTATAGGCTTACCATTTTTTCAATTTTAGGGGAAAAATTATTCTTTGCCTGATCGTTCATTTATCGCGTTAAACGGCATCTGCGCGTGCCCGGGGACTGACATATGTGAAGAACCTGCGCTTTCGAGGCACTTTATTTTTCGTCCGAAAAATAATATTTTCATGGGCTATATAGGCTTACCATTTTTTCAATTTTAGGGGGAAAATTATTCTTTGCCTGATCGTTCATTTACCGCGTTAAACGGCATCTGCGCGTGCCCGGGGACTGATATATGTGAAGAACCAGCGCTTTCGAGGCACCTTATTTTTCGTCGGAAAAATAATATTTTCATGGGCTATAGGCTTACCATTTTTTCAATTTTAGGGGGAAAATTATTCTTTGCCTGATCGTTCATTTATCGCGTTAAACGGCATCTGCGCGTGCCCGGGGACTGATATATGTGAAGAACCAGCGCTTTCGAGGCACTTTATTTTTCGTCGGAAAAATAATATTTTCATGGGCTATAGGCTTACCTTTTTTTTCAATTTTAGGGGAAAGATTATTCTTTGCCTGATCGTTCATTTATCGCGTTAAACGGCATCTGCGCGTGCCCGGGGACTGATATATGTGAAGAACTAGCGCTTTCGAGGCACTTTATTTTTCGTCGGAAAAATAATATTTTCATGGGCTATAGGCTTACCATTTTTTCAATTTTAGGGGAAAAATTATTCTTTGCCTGATCGTTCATTTATCGCGTTAAACGGCATCTGCGCGTGCCCGGGGACTGATATATGTGAAGAACCAGCGCTTTCGAGGCACTTTATTTCTCGTCGGAAAAATAATATTTTCATGGGCTATTATAGGCTTACCATTTTTTCAATTTTAGGGGAAAAATTATTCTTTGCCTGATCGTTCATTTATCGCGTTAAGCGGCATCTGCGCGTGCCCGGGGACTGATATATGTGAAGAACCAGCGCTTTCGAGGCACTTTATTTTTCGTCGGAAAAATAATATTTTCATGGGCTATAGGCTTACCATTTTTTCAATTTTAGGGGAAAAAATATTCTTTGACTGATCATTCATTTATCGCGTTAAACGGCATCTGCACGTGCCCGGGGACTGATATATGTGAAGAACCAGCGCTTTCGAGGCACTTTATTTTTCGTCGGAAAAATAATATTTTCATGGGCTATAGGCTTACCTTTTTTTTCAATTTTAGGGGAAAGATTATTCTTTGCCTGATCGTTCATTTATCGCGTTAAACGGCATCTGCGCGTGCCCGGGGACTGATATATGTGAAGAACCAGCGCTTTCGAGGCACTTTATTTTTCGTCGGAAAAATAATATTTTCATGGGCTATAGCCTTACGATTTTTTCAATTTTAGGGGAAAAATTATTCTTTGCCTGATCGTTCATTTATCGCGTTAAACAGTGTCTGCGCGTGCGAGGGGACTGATATATGTGAAGAACCAGCGCTTTCGAGGCACTTTATTTTTCGTCGGAAAAATAATATTTTCATGGGTTATAGCCTTACCTTTTTTTTTCAATTTAAGGGGAAAAATGATTCTTTGCCTGATCGTTCATTTATCGCGTTAAACGGCAGCTGCGCGTGCCCGGGGACTGATATATGTGAAGGACCAGCGCTTTCGAGGCACTTTATTTTTCGTCGGAAAAATTATATTTTCATGCGCCGATTTTTGAATATCGGTTTATTCTTCGCGTAAACCCTTGCAAGCACGCGCATTGTCGTAGGGAATTATTTACGGGACAAACTGGCACTTTTTGGAGGATCTTGCGAACTTCGAGAAATCGAAATTTTCCTGGGCTATAGCTTTAAGTTTCTTTCCAAAAAGGCCGATTTTTGAATATCGGTTTATTCTTCACGTTAACCGCTTGCAAGCACGCGCTTTATCGTATGGAAATATTTAGGTGACAAACTAGCGCTTCTTTGGAGGATCTTGAGAACTTCGAAAAATCGAAATTTTCCTGGGCTAAATTTTTCTTGGCTATAAAGCCTCGCCTTTTTTCAAAAAAGGCCGATTTTTTTACATCCGTTTATTCTTCGCGTAAACCGCTTGCAAGCATGCGCATTATCGTAGGGATGATGATGATGATGATGATGATGAACTACGGTACCGGCGTGTGTGACTGGGTCACTGTTCCTGCAATGGGCAATGGCGAGCGGCTACGAATATGGTCGGGTGTACACGCTTTTTGGTGTTGCCGCCACTAACACTGGTGGCACGATTTCCTCGCGACGAAGGGCCGTTCTCGTCGTTGGTGAAACGAAAGCGTGAGACGAAAAGCGTATGCCGCGCAAGACGGGCTGCGCTGAGACAATGGCAACGATATGGCGCCAGAGTAGCGCACGTTTTCTGTATGCAAACAAAGCCTGATACAGCGTACTCTTCCTAATATAGACCGTGTACCTATATAATCGTAATACAAAATATTGACACGCGGAATGAAAACATGTGTAGAGCTGCGCTGAAATTTCGTACGAGGGAGTATCGTAATCGTCGGAGAATTTTTATTCTAGCCTTTTGTATACAACTATTTAATTTTTTTTCTGCCTTAAGGCTTCCATGTTGACATAGTAGTGCTACTTTTGCCTGTAAGGTATGTGGTCGTACCTATCTTCCCTGCTTTTTTTTTTTACCCCATGCACTACAGCGCTCTTGCCAGCGAAGGAAGTAAGTGCGAATATAGCCTTAGTCTCTCTCTGCAACAGACAGACGGCGCCGTTGAGAAGCTAGTGACTGTCAACAACGAATTTTCAATCTAAGTCGTCAACGCTTTAATAAAAATTGTTGAAAATCGCAAACTTTAAGAAAATGAAACGATGAAGTTTATAACTCGGTACTATTGCAATGCAAAACGATATAACAATTCTGTAAGTTACGTCAATAGTATTTCTAAAGCAGACAAAATCCCATTCCCTATCAGCAGATGGACTCATATCCCTCCTACATATTTACACATTTCGAGCTATTTTTCCCTAATTCTTGCAGACCAAAACAATCCCTGTAGGTATGTGCTACAGTGGTAGGACGATGGTGCCAAGACTGCTAACGGATTTTGATGCAAGCTGGAGCTATCTTTACGATTTTCTGCCTAAGACTTCAACACTGACCAGCTCCAAATCTCAATGGAAACATATTCGCTGAGCGCAATAATAACTAAAATTAATTAAATAAAGCTCGTACTTAAGGTTTTATGTCGGCCTCCGCTGTGAATTGCGGCAAAAAAAATCCTGCCTTTGAGTTTCCTATTTACCTTTGAATCCTCCATTTTAGTTTCTTGGGGAAATCGTTGGCGAAAGACCCTGTGTATCAGGACAGGCTTTGCTGAAACGAACGACTTTTTACACGCTGAAGCATAAGAATAAAAAATAAAAAGCAGGAAGATATTTAGAGTACAGATTTTCAAATCCACTGCATACGCGAGAACGGTTCGCAATATTGGCGTCGAGAAGTAGTGACTCGTTGATCCGCTGATGGCAATACTAAACTCAAATAGTTCATAAGAATAAAAATGTTGAGAGTCGTTTATAATTGGGATAGAGAGAGAGAGAGAGAAAGATCGCCATTGCTAACTCTTTTCAAAGGGAACGCTCTGCGATCCAGTCAAGATCATCTTAACCTTACACCCACTCCCCCCCCACCCCTCTCCCTAGTGACTGAGCCGTGCCCCCACAAGGGTGGCAGAAGCCAGTGACCCTTGTCTTTCCATCAAGTCACTGTATATCCAGCCAAGCTCTAACATACAGCCTGTGTTATGTTTGTGTGACTATTGCAACATAACTAATTTTTGCCGTTTGTGCTTGTGAGCTTGAAGTATGATTCCCACCTGACCTGTGCGACATAAGCTGATATTGCCTCGCTGCGTAAAACTTTTGTCCAGCATTTATCAAGCGCTAGTCGTGTGACACCTCGTTGCTGTAGCCGACTCAATCGCTGTTGCGGCCGACGGTTATAGGATGCGGCGCCTGTGGCTAGAGAATTTTGTCGCTAGCCTAAAACTACAACCAGCTCACGTTCGGATGTCCCTACCAACAATGTTTGCGCTGCACAAAAACGAGAAGAGCGAGACATGTATGTGTATATTGAATTCCAGCGGTTATGGCGTCCACTTTTGACTGGTGTCATCAGTGGACAGAATGGTGTCTAGTGGCTACGCATCCTGAAGCATCGCCTGGTCGATAAAGGCCAGGACGGTGCCCAGGACACTTAATTGTCCTCCTCCGATGGTGGCCTTCAGTAACTCCTCCAGTCGAGACTCTCAGGTCGGGTTCGCAAAGGTCTTGATGAGCCCCCGAGCGGTGGGTCGGTGGCCTCACACTGCCACAAAGTGTGACGGGCGCCTGCTGGAGTATGCATTTTGAAATTAGAGAAGTTTCCTGTTGCAGCGATACTGATTGTTTGTGCTGTAAACGCAGCTGTACAATTGGTGTGTCGCATTAGCACGACTACCGTTTCATTCAATAACATGTAAGGACTCTGCAACTTCGACATTCCTTTAGATGGTGGGAATATCATGCCTTATCTCTAACATTTATGAAGTTTACTCCCATTGTGCCTTAAAACTACAGCCTGCATACTTTCCACATAGTCTCTTAGAGACACGCTCTAAATTCTGCGCCTAAGTTTTGAGAAATGAATTATTAGCTTTACTCGAAGGTTGCTGAGTTACATGTCGTGGGGCGTAGGAGGAAGATTGAAATTGAGAAAGCCGCAGGACGATTATAAAGCATTGCTACGGGAAGAGTCGTGGTGAGGGCTCACATTTCATTTACGTATAGTTCATTTTGCAATTGTCACTTAACATATAGGCTGCATTTAGAGGTTGCTCCAAGCGAATGAGTAGCTTCCTTTAGTCATTTCGCTTTGCTTTTCTCGCCCTCTCAACAAAAATAAAAATTAATATATTATGAATAAATAAACAAGGCTGCTGGATTGTGTCGATTTTTTGGCTTGCCAACATGCCAGTACTGTGGGTTTCGGGTAGATTAGAGTGTGAATGCTATTTTATTTGTGAACATTGTGCACTGGCTTAAGTCGGGAACGGGAATCGGGGACTACGAAGATTACGCAGGCTGAGGTCTAGCTGGGGACTTTGAAACAGCCCGCGCTCACGCATGACGCTTCTGTCGTGCGGGCAACCGCTTTTCCGGTCACGTGACCCAACATGTCCGCCTTCCATTTGCCCTGATCGGATTGCTAGCCGCCCTGGGAATATTTTTGAAGTAGGAAGGCGCGGATCAGCAGGTGTTTGCCGCCGACACAGTGAGCGTGCGTCGCCCGTGAAGGACCATGAGCGACGACGACCACTTCGACTTTCTCTTTAAGATCGTGCTGATCGGCGACTGCGGCGTCGGCAAAACTTGCGTCGTCCACCGATTCAAGAGCGGAATGTACGTCGAGCGTCACGGCAACACTATCGGCGTGGATTTTGCCATGAAGACGCTCACGGTCGAAGGCAAAAAAGTCAAGGTAAGTGCGAACCCCTCTCCACGGAATGTCGTTACCCAGGTGACAGCGATTTTTTTATTATTACTATTCGCTTACCTTACTGCGCACGCGTAAGAAGCACCCCGTAGTGATACGGCGATCGCCCTTTCTGTGTGCTGTCATTTCCAACCGAGAAAGCGACGCAGTTGTTGTTCGGGGGCATGCGATTAGACGTCTATTTTTAATATGCTTCGCGCTGCCGTCGTTGATCGTCGGGCAATTGTCGCAGAAAGCGGGATGACTCACCCCCTCCACGGTAGCGTCGTCAAACAAGCCGACACGCTTCAGCGCGTTTCCGGAGCAGAGCTTAGGAGGAAAACCGAATGCCGTCCTTTATCGTATCCTTGAACTGGCCTCCCCCAATAGTTCGAAAGGGACCGTTGAATTGGTTGGATCGTCTGTAGCGTATACCGTAACTCTCAAGAGCATTGCCGACGCCTGCGAAACTAAAGGGCACTTTGATATGATTCCAAGAAAGGAAAAAACAATATGTGTACGCACTTACGGCAATAAATCTGTGGTTTTTTACACGCGACAGTTGCATCTGTGTTTTGTGTTGTTTGAACGTGAATCCGAAAACATGCACCTTTTGTTTAATTATGTACGTAACAGTGAAATACAGTAGCAGAAAAACCTGCCGTATAGCCTAGCCGCTTGACATCAGACGTACGTTTCTCTATCATGACCCCGACTATATCAATGCGCAGCTCCAGATATGGGACACGGCAGGGCAAGAGCGCTTCCGGACAATCACCCAGAGCTACTACCGCAGCGCCAACGGTGTCGTCATTGTTTACGACATCACGAAGAGGTCGTCATTCCTGAGTCTACCGCGCTGGGTCGAAGAAGTGCGGAGGTACACGGGCTGTAATGTGCCTCTGCTGCTTGTAGGTGAGTATTTCAATACCATTTCATAAAATTTAGCACAGGACCGGAGAGCTGCATTATTACCATATAGTACTTTTGTAAAGTGTCATCCTGGGCATTTGTGCAAATTGTTTTTAACGAGACCACTTTCTCCACGTACAGTAAGAATGCAAGGAAACTTGCAGAAACATGGCGTCACTGGTAAAAGAAAGAGGGAGGTAGGTAGTGTGCTCTGATGAAAACACTCAATGTTCTTGCAAAATTTACCGTATTTATGGAAATGTTGATAGAAACAGAAGGAGTGTATTATAGAAAAATTAAGTGCCACATGGTGATATGTTTTCCTTTGCACTCATTTTAAGAAGTGCTATCAGTCCTATAACACTTTCGTTCTTGTATATAACATGCTCAGGTGACTGTTATGTCACGAATGTTGTAGCTGCTTACAAATGGACAGGCCTGTCTTATCAGATTGTGTGCACTGCACAGTGGAATAAGCTGAGGATGTGGTTTCATGGTCTGAATCTCTCCTGAAATGCTCAGTCATCCAGGTGACGGTCATGAAATTGTGGAAGGCCCCTCTCACAGTAAAAGCCTGGCAATGCCACTGGCAGCACATTTTCATTTCCAAACTATCTCTATGATGCCCAGTTTATTTGCATTGCTAGCCTCTCGATCAGGCACTGACAAAATCCATGACTTTGCATGGAGCAGCTCTGGGAATATTTAGTTGGCTTTGCCACCTGTCTTATTTTTTTGAACTCTCACTCAAGCCACAGTTCATTATTAAAATGACCTATTCGGTGTTCTAAATTAGTAATCTACAACCCTAGGTTAACATAATGCTTGCTTTGAGTACTCCTTTGAATCCACACCAAGTGTAAGGATTGTCTCATGTTGAAGATAATTTGTGCATTAAAAAATAAGCTTTCCCAGCTGATGCATATCTTGGCACACCTTCTCTCCCTTGATGATAGCAGAACTATCTTGAATGTACGCAAAGGTACGCTCAACTTCTATTAATTTGATCATGAAAGGACCATCTATTGATCAAGATTTCCAGCGTGCCAAATTAAACAGTCACAAAAAAGACAGAAACACACTGGCTAACTCATTAGGCTGTATTTGCCTAATTCTAACATTTTGGTAGTTTGTCTTGTGATGTATACAATTTTCCGGAAAGCCGAGAATGTGTGACACAACTTGTTCCTGCCTACTTAGCATGCAAAATAGCTGATCCTTTAAATTAGCTTTCACAATCAAATACTGAAAGCAGCATGCTGTCATCGTCATTCTACACAAGAACTGGTTCTGTTGCCATCTTGTGGTGGCATGGCAATGACACTGGCTAGGCTGGCTCTGATGGATCGCTGCGACTTCAGTTTGGTTTTGTATCCAACTAAACCATACAGAGAATTTCCTGAACAATGTTTTCGAAACAAAAAAAGGAATGCATTACAATTATGTAAAAGAAACTAATTATTCAATGTGTGCTGCTGTTTTTGCTTGAAAAATCGTGCTGAAAACCAGCATTTACGGTGGTAGATGTGCATTTAACGCACTCACTGTCCTCTAGTGCTGCCAAAATAGACGCTGCAGCTGTTGTCATGTTTGGGGTGACCGTTGGGCTCCAGCGTGTTCACGCCAGCCAGTCAAGCTCCAATTTTCTTGTGAGGGCCAATTCAAGATTCGAAATAACAAACATTTTGACCCATAGCAATGTGTGGGTGTTGGCCAGGACTTTCGACAAGGATTAAATTAACCAAAAGTCTAATTATCCAGAGACAGATTAGTGAAAGGCCACTGTATAGGCCACGGAATCAGGGTGTAGACGAGCCGTATGTAAAAATACTGAAAGATATCTATAGCGGCTCCACAGCCACCATAGTCCTCCATAAAGCAAGCAACAAAATGCCAATAAAGAAAGGCGTCAGGCAGGGAGATACGATATCTCCAATGCTATTCACAGCATGTTTACAGGAGGTATTCAGAGACCTGCATTGGGAAGAATTGGGGATAAAAGTTAACGGAGAATACCTTAGTAACTTGCGATTCGCTGATGATATCGCCTTGCTTAGTAACTAAGGGGACCAATTGCATGCATGTTTACTGACCTGGAGAGGCAAAGCAGAAGTGTGGGTCTAAAAACTAATCTGCAGAAAACTAAAGTAATGTTTAACAGTCTCGGAAGAGAACAGCAATTTACAATAGGTAGCGAGGCACTGGAAGTGGTAAGGGAATGCATCTACTTAGGGCAGGTAGTGACCGCGGATCCGGATCATGAGACTGAAATAATGAGAAGAATAAGAATGGGCTGGGGTTCGTTTGGCAGGCATTCTCAGATCATGAACAGCAGGTTCATTATCCCTCAAGAGAAAAGTGTATAACATCTGTGTCTTACCAGTACTCACCTACGGGGCAGAAACCTGGAGGCTTTCGAAAAGGGTTCTACTTATATTGAGGACGACGCAACGAGCTATGGAAAGAAGAATGATGGGTGTAACGTTAAGGGATAAGAAAAGAGCAGATTGGGTGAGGGAACAAACGCGAGTTAATAACATCTTAGTTGAAATCAAGAAAAAGAAATGGGGGCATGGGCAGGACATGTAATGAGGAGGGAAGATAACAGATGGTCATTAAGGGTTACAGACTGGATTCCAAGGGAAGGGAAACGTAGCAGGGGGCGGCAGACAGGTGGGCGGATGAGATTAAGAAATTTGCAGGGACAACATGGCCACAATTAGTACATGACCGGGGTAGTTGGAGAAGTATGGGAGAGGCCTTTGCCCTACAGTGGGCGTAGCCAGGCTGATGACGATGATGATGATGACTGTATAAGAATTTTTATGTGCTAGCCATCACATATCTTGCCACGGCCACATTTGTCTGATCACAGCAGTCTGTATTTGATTGCTGATTCAAATAAATGCTATTGGAGGTGCAGCACTCCATTTTGTCCTTCCACTTCATCCCATCCATTGTGCTTGTCGACTGTTTCATGTGAAACTATGGGATATCAAAGCCCAAACAAGGGCTAAGCTATTAGAGGGGCACTCCATTTCGTACATAGCAGGCAATGCTATGAAGGCTAGAGAGACTTCCCTCACTTTTTGTATTCGCAACCAAAAAATAGTGGCATTGTATATGAAAGGAAGACATAGGCATGTGTTATATAATTCGATTCAACATTAAGTATCATACTCTTATGTTGCAAAATTTGATGTATTGTTATATTAAGAGTGTCGCAGATCTTAACGTATTTGTCAAAGGAAGAGGAAAGCGACACATTTCTGCAAGCAGTGCCCATAACACGCTGCTTTCACTTGCTGCCAAAACATAGTATGTTGCATACTAGAAGGACGAAGGTGCACTAGTACTATGTAACTTGAGCTAACATGGCATCTACAAGTTGTAGTTGCAATAATATACATGGTTATACTGTAGAAAGATTTACCACTCAGAAGCAGCTCTAGTGCAAAATGTGTGAAGTGAGACTTCTATGACTGCAATACCTGTGTCAGCATCCGGAGCATTGCCTGGTAAGTATGAATTGGAGTATAAGGAGTCCAGCTGTATCGGTTAATTACACTCCAGCAATAGCAAAATGGCCAGCCTTACTGTGACAGGATCCTTGGTAAGCCAGTAAAGACGTGAAAACAAAATACCAGTGGTGACATCCTGCTGAAGTTTTCGTACCGGCTTGCCATAGTATCATGAATTTTTACAGCATCTGCTCGGGTTTAGGTAACTGTGTAATTGATATGGTAGGATCATATTCTAAATTCATTCTAAAGAAACCAAAGACTCAACATACCAAGTTTCGAGAACTGGTGCCAAAATAGTCCATGTACAAGAATGTTAGCTCGAAATCCGCATCCTCACATGGGAGGCTGTAGCGTGGGGTTGAGAAAAGGGAGGCATAGCCTTCAGTTTTCCTTTTTTTTTTTTGTTACTGAATCATCATCTGCCACATGAGGAATGCATTGACAGTCTAAACTGATTTAGTGTTATTCATTAATGGTCCTTTTTAGTGTTGTTCATGCTGCTACTGATAGGTTGAAAGCATTACTGCAACACAGGGACGGATTTTTGGCAACCTTTATAAATGTGAGCCACAGAAAGTGTGTCAGGGCACAGAAAGTGTGTCATGTTGCATGAAGTTATTACAGATTTGCTGCACACGGTCATCACCAATTTAAACCGAAGGGATCTTTTGCTTTGGTGTTCTGGTTGCTAAAAGATCTGTACCTCGTACTCAAAAGAACACTAAAGGAAAATATTAAGTCAAGCTATATTAGGTTATTTGTCTTGAAGTCTATCATCATTTTTTGCTTGCTAGTATATCACGTTGTTGCACATAAAATTGTCACCAGAGGTGCCACTGCTGCTCCTCAATGTGAACCTCCCACAGCACAATGGATAAGTTGATGTAATCTCCCCGTGACCTCCATCTATGCCATTCTCTGTGAATCAGCCAGTGCTGACATCACATGAGAGGTACCATAGTCCACAACAGGTGGTGTCACTCTGTTCTGTTTTCATAATTTTCTCACGTACAAAAGCTCCGTTCTTCCTATGAATAATGAATTCGTTATTACAGAGGCCTAATCTTTTAATCTAGCTTGATTTAATGTATTCCTTCAGTATTCTTTTAAAGGGTCACTAAAGAGTAATGAGAAAAACTGGTGGATCTGTATTAGTAAATTGACCTTAAACAATATAATCAAATGGTGGTTTGGCATGTAAGTCCTGATAATTCAATCTTTTTTAAATTGCTGATGGAATGTGACATCAACCATGCCATCAGAAGTGGCAGTGCCTTCAGCGAAGTAGTTATATGTAGAAATATTCATCACATCGGAGTGAAATGGAGGGACACTGGGTATGCAGAGGGTTCAAATTTAGCTGGAACTTTATTTTCATGGTTTTTTTTTTTCTTTGCCACCACTAGACAGGACTGACAAAAACAACAGAGACCTGCCAGCATTTATGATTTGATTATAAAATTCTTAACTTTTAGAGCTTATTTACAATTGTCGTATTGACACCAAATATGCTACAATTTTTTATTTGCGTCTAGCTTAGGGCAAAACTGATTTCAAGAAAGATGCAAATGCAGGTGCCGAGTGATTTTTCATTGCCCGGTTTTTCAGACCTGTCGATTATAGAAACATACCCTCGCAGTATCGACATCAGCCTATAGAACCAATGTATAACAGTCACCAAGTTTTCTACCACGGTTACGTAGATATTTCATGAATAAATTCCATAAACATTTCTGCACAGGTTATTGTTATGGTAACTGTAGAGTGCCTGCTCACAGCAGCCTTACAAAACAAAGTCTACGAATCTTTATTAAACAGTCAACACATTGAGTAATCAAACAATTTTCAGTATTTCTCCAAATTTCTGTACTTTCCCTGGCCTACACTCTAGCATTTTCTTTTATTCCAGGGATGGAAAATCTAAAGTTGCATACACAAATTTATGCACCGTAATTGAAGTGGATCAAACAGAGTTTTGAAGGGACACATTATCAGCCTAAACTGATTTAGAGTTTGTCTCTAGTGTCCCTTTAACCAGGGCCACCTCAATCTTCGTTGACAACCCATTCTCCTTGTGGCCTTGCTTCCAGGAAACAAATGCGACTGCGAGAGCTTGCGGGAAGTGACACAGGAGGAGGCACAAGCCTTGGCCGACCAGTACCCAGAGTTCATGGCCACCATTGAGACAAGTGCCAAGGAGAACACCAACATTGAGTCCGTGTTTGTCATGCTCGCCACCGAACTTAAGAACACCCACGACCCTGTCGGACACCTGACCGACGAGGACCTGCGCCGAATCTCCCTCAACACGAGCAAGGTCGGGCCCAAGGCGGCATGCTGCACAAAACTGTGATGGAGAGAAAATTCCCCACTCGACGAGGGGAGGGGCAGGCTGTAACATTTTTTTTTCCCCTCCTTCCATCCTGGGTGCTGCCTGCAGAGTATTTTTTCCACATACCCTCCTTCTTTCACTACCAGAACAATGCAGTTTGGGAGCCACATTACAACTTGTGCCCCCGGTTTAATTTGCCCATCATACGTGGCAGCTTCCAGCAAAAAAATGAAAAATTTGCGACTTGTCGGATGGTTACCTGACAATGCTGGTAGAGAATGCGCTGTGCTGCAGGAGTCAACGGCTTGCACCCATTTGTTGAGCGGGCTCCGAGGTTGAACAAACATATCAACTTTTTGAAAGTCTTTACGGTTGTGAACACCCGCCGTCTTCTCAGAACTGCCTTTTGGCACAAGGTCACACACGTGCAGTGTCCCAGCAGTGCAAAGTCCTTTCTTTTTTTTCACTTTGTTGTAAATGCTGCGTACGCCCTCTGAGGCGCAGAACCAAGCATCTGAAAGGACTATAAAAACACTCCGTGCCTTTTTAGCCTTTTGGCAATGCCGAAGTGCCCCACAAAAACCACACTCTTTATTCTGCTTTGTGAGTGGGGAGTGCTCATGGGTAGTTTCACGTGACCCACGTTTCTAATAAAGGTGTCGCTTTTCAAGTGTGATGCGCTCGCTCGAAGGCCTGAGTGAGCCAAAGACAGCGCATCTTTTCATAGCCTTTTAACAATGACTACTCCAACTAATGAAGCACTCAGGATACATATTTGCGGTCTTACTCAGTGTTTTTGCCCACTAGTCACACTGTTTGTTTCTTCATGGCCATTTAATCTTACAAAGTCTCTTTCCTAGTTTTTGAGCATGCAGAGATCAACATATGTAATGAAAAGTGAAGGATTCCATGACTGCTTGCTGACGCAGGCATGGAATGATTAGGTTCATTCTATTTGCCTGCACTATGTAATCTAGTTGAGGAACTAGCTGTGATGGCTCAGTTTCTATAGCCTTCTTCTGCTGAGCATGGTATTAAGGTTTGGTTTCTGGCTACAGCAGTGGTCGCACTTTAATAGGGTTAAAATGTAAAAATGCTTGTGCACTTAGGTTTAAGTTCATGTTAAGGAATCCCAGGTGGTCAAAATTAATTGGGAGGCATACCCCAGTGTAGTCTTGGGACATTAAACCTCATGAGCCGATCAATCAATCAGTCTAGTTGTGATATAAGGAGGATAGCAAAGTTCTGTGCTATTGATATTATCAGTGCAGTGTTGCAGCATCTCTACATCGCCATCTTATTGCACAATCCGAGTGTCGTGCAGAATCAGTTTATAGCAGTCTCCACACTTTTTAAAGAGGTGGCGCAAGCTTCATGCAAAAGGCGTTAGCTCATTCAGCAGGTGCACAGAACTGACATGAACAAAGCTAGAAGTGCAGGGTGAATAGAACAGGGCTTAGGCTTTTCCAGACTCTTGCACAAGTTGAATAAAGCAGCAGCTAGACTACATCGCTTGTAATCATAGATTACCAAATTACTTTTGACAGCTTGCGTAACTGCTTGTGATAGCTGTCACTACAATTAGCATTGTCAGTAATGTTAGAGCTAGAATAGCTGTAGCACTATTTTCTTGATTGCTGTTCGTGGCAGCAGCGCTGCCAAATTCCAAATGCTGGCCTGCATAACCATGTTGCCGCAAGTTATTTCATGTAAAAATCTTTAGCGTAAGAATGTTGCTCTTTTGACATGTCAATGTTTCTGTGTGTGCGGCAGTGGTCTCATCATGGCTAGGTGTGCTTAAAAGACGTAACAAGGGTCAGGTTAGTGATAAGAAAACAGGCAAAGTGAAGCACGATGAAACTGTCTAGACAAGGTTTGTCATGCTTCACCTCATCTGTTCTCGTGCTGGTGTGTGTGTTTCTTTTTTTTTTTTTCGTTTTTGTCGCTAACCTGTCTCTTGTTACGCCTTTAAACAGTAGCCTTGATGTTTAATTGCCATTGCAGTATTACTGGCAGCGGTCTGCTTAGCAAATGGTTGCTGATTTTCCAACTTCACAGGTGTGGTTTACTCATCCAAAAGCTACTTTGTGTGAGCTGGTCATGCCACTGTTGACTTCCATCCACTGTCGTGCAACTAGTATGCACTCTTGACGTTTTTTACTTCAATCAGTCATGCTACTAATATGCACTGGCAACTTTTTGTGTACATTGCTTAGTGAATTCCATTGCATGAGCAGGAGCACTTTGAATCGCCCAGAAAGTGCTCTCGCAGTTGCCTGTGCTGGTTTAAACAGCATTCATTAACAGGGCACTGCAACACTTTTTAAACGCGTTAAGAAAACACTTCCGATCTGTAGGACAGGGCTGTTGTGAACATGCGAATTAGCGCACGTACCAGGAAGACCACAGTCGCTCATGATAGATAGTTTGCTGTCTCCTGTGACTTTTGAGCTCTCTTCTCTTTTGCCCCTGTTGAAGGCATCATAGCCTGCAAGACAGCCCATAGACACCAGCCATTGAGCAATTGTTCATGGCCATGAGCTACTGAGTGAAAATTCACGCACACATGTGCACCCCTCCTATGTCCTGGCAAATGGAGATTGCTGATGCACCCTGCCTATCCTGTAGCTGCTTCTTTGCTGATCTCTGGCACCTTTGTAAGATGTCAACCTTGAACAGTTCCATAAGTGCACTGTGGAAAGAAGAAAAAGGAAAAATGATCAATAGCTAAGGCAATGCTATCAGAGCTGTCCCATTCGACTGGAAATGTTCAGTTGAGGGAGAATGGGGTAAAATAGATATTGTGCTCTTTATGTCCCTTCCATATTAGGTCCTTTTCAAAAATTTCTGCTGTGATATATTCTTCCTCAATAAGAGGTGTGGCAGGGCTCCTTTATTAAAGACAGCATGAGCACTCAAAAGCACTCTTGTTCGCTTAGTTCAATTCACTATTTGTGAAAAATGTTTCAGGAGTTCACTTGCATTGTATTCTTAGCCAGCAACATTTGTTGTTGCATCAGATTGACCTCACCAAGTTGTTCAAATACTTTGCTACATTTAAAGCTACAATGCAGGCACTATATAAAAATGGGCCGACATGGGATGCTGTATGTTTAAAAGCAAGAACACAGCTTTGATGTGTATAGGATCTCAGTGAGCTGCCATGTGAGGAAATGTTTACTTGTGTAGATTTTAGTCGTTTTGCTTTAGCCAGGGCAGGTGCACTTTATTGAAAATGCAGTAGACTCCCGTTAAAAATAACTTCAAGGGACCGTGAAAGCATGTTCATATTATCAGAAGTATACCTTAAAAGTGATCCAGCAAACTGAAAATCTATTACTGGTGCATCCAATTGTCCACAACACAAAACAGTAAATGAAACAGAATTAAAACCAAAATGCAGATGTGTAAACATTGTTGCTTGTTGGTGTTGTACAACACTGCACACTGTTACAAAAGCTGAAGTTTGACCTAGCTTGCTCAAGAATTGTTCTTATGTTGTTGATAAAAATGCACCAAAGTATTCAGGACATTATCAGCTGAGCATCTGTGGACATTGCTCATTCTTGTAACTCCTGGGCAGTCCCTGCACCATAATTATCCCCTTGTAAAGTAACGTTAAGGACCTAATTAATCACTGTTTCTGTGGTGCCAGCCCAGCAGTTTTTCTCATCATTGTCAATACTAGTGTAGCTATTTGTCTCCGAAAACACCATTTGCTTGTCGTGTAGACAACAGAGTCACCTCCTCCAAGTCCACTGATCAGTCTTTTGATGAACCAAGTTGCTGGTATCTATGGCATCTGGCAAAGTTTGGCTTAACCAAATCCATGTTAAGCAAATTTCTTTGCATTGGGTCTATGGGAAACCAACCAAACAGTCCCACATTTATCTTATGCAAAAGTTTGGTTTAACTTGGCTCATCTTAAAGGGAGTCTTCTATATTGTTCTTTATATTCATTTTTTCTGCAGATGTAGTATTTCTCTTGAGTGTGAAATTCAAATATATTCACAAACTTTTTTAAACTGCACAATAGCAACAGTTTGCTGTGGCAGTTTTCCCACTTAGCTGGATCAGTTCACAAGAATGCCATATATTGATATGCAAGTACATGCATATTGTCAGCTGTTTGTTGGTGCTAGACACTGAAACACCTGTGTTCAAGTACAATTAGCTGGGAATGGGTTTACATGTATTGAAGGCCTTGTGACAGAGAGAACCTGCACTGGTGTATTTGGACATTTCACTCATTTACTTCTCCCTGTGCAGATCACCAGTTTGAAAAATTGCAAACAGAATGTCTGGCTTGGCATTCCAAACCAGGCAGTGCCATACCCTCTTGCCTTCCCTGTGACGTGCTCTACAGGGTAAATTAAAATGTTCGTGCTATTGTTAAATGTGTAAGCAGTCTGTAATGGTCCTTTGAATCCTAATCCTGCTAGCAACTAGAGTTGGGCTTCTGTTTCTTTGGCATCCGCAGGACATAAAACATTCACAAATGATTTTAGTGACTCGGAGGTCAGTGCAGCGCATGCTTTTGTAATTTCCACTAAGTGTCTCTGCGTTCATTTGAAAAAAAATGAAAAACCTTAAGTGCAGTAGAGCTTGTTGCTGGGCGAGTTGGTTGGGATCTAAAGAATACATTGTTGCGCCAAAAAAGGAAAATAAAGACTTGGGAAGGAACAGTATGAAACGAATGCTTAATCTGTCGTTTCGTACTCTTCCTTCCCAAGTCTTTATTTTCCTTTTTTGGCGCAACAATGTATTCTTTAAAACCTTAAGTGCATTAGTATTTGGAAATGGACCTGGCAGAAGTAAATCTAAATGATTAAGCTGCTGTCTGATTTGTCCTTGGTGATCTCTAAATAGCTGAAAGACAGCAGTGTAAAGCAATGACCTATTTTATTTTTAGCTTTGGCAATTAATGCATGCTGAAAGAACTGGAAAGCTGCAAAATGCTCTGACGAGTTTCTGTGGCATAGAGGCAGAAGAAAGCACTCTCATCCAGTTACATGTGCATAAAGGTTTGAATTTGACATGCATCTGCAGATGCTAGGCTGCATATTTCTTTACAGCTGTTCACATATTGTGCATGTTGCTGCGCTGTGTGACAACAGACAGTTTTAGGAGAGCATTGCTTACAGTCCACTCTGTTCACGTTTTGTGCACTGCGAAGAATTGTGTTTATTTCACATTTTTTTATAAGTGCTCCTCTCAGAAATGCAAGCAGTGAGCAGTCAACTTGGCTGCAAAATGACAGAAGCCAATTGGATGCTCCATTCACTGAGCTCGGCAGTGTAGTGAGGGCAACAGTATGAGCTGGTATTCTCAGGCCACTTTGAGATAGTTGCACTTTTGCATTCATGCAACTAGCGCTAGATTCGTAAGCATCTACGGGCAACATCATTCCCAGCACAATGCCAAGCGCACTGTCTGGGCACAGTGCCAGGAACGCTGTTGTCTGAAGATGCTGCAGTGTTTAGTGCTAGTAGTGCAAAATTTTGTGAAAAGCAAACTATCCCTGGAAGCAATTGCCAGAGAATACCAACCCTGCCTTCCACTGCGGCACGAGCATTGTGTGCATTTGCACTTGAGCAGCTGCATGCAAATTGTGAGGATATGCTAATCGGAATGAATCAGACCGTGAGCACTGAGCTAAAGCTCTAATAGCTGCTGATCTTCTGTTCGTATAACTGACATTGGACATTACAATTTTGCGTTCTCAAGCCTTCCCTCACATGAGAAATTTACAACCCTCGGCTGGGTAACAAGTTGTTTAATATAAGCAGATACCATTTTTGCAGAGTTGCTTTTAAAGCTCTCCAGTTGCTTGTCAATGCTTTGTGCATTTGTAGGTGTTCAGTGTTTTGTTGCAAAAAATTGCTTCACATGTATCTTGATATTCATTTGTGTTTTCTCCATGGTCAATATTGCCAGGTAGCCTGGTTTGGTGCATTCGTTTAGATGTGCAGAATTGCAGAGCAGCCTAATATTGTTCTTCCATGCAATTTAAGATTGTAATGAAAATGCTTGTTTATGGAAGTTTTTCTGCAATGTTCATAAGAGATATAGCTGTCTCCAAAAATATGTTTGGAAGTGCAATGTACCAGGCCCATTTCCAACTCAAACAAAGTGCACATTTATATCACTATCATATGAAATTTTATAATAAAAAATGGGAGAAATATGTACAGAAATATTTGGTTTTAAGTGGACTGTATGAGATAGTGTGCTCCTTTAAGGCTGCTTTTTGTGCAAGCTGTGCTGCGTGTTTGGGCTTGTTTTAAGAATCTTTTGCGTACCACCTGATCATCCCAGCCTTCCACACTCATCTAGAGCATGACAGCAGCGTGCTTAGAAATGCATATGCACATTCTATCCAGGCCACTGTTTTGAGACAACCTTCTTTAAGCATGCATTGCCTGTTGGTGTGTCCACTAATCCACATGCTTCTGTTTTTTAGTGCTGTCCGAGTTTTTTTTTTTTTTTTTTTCTCTTTAATAGAAGGTTCCTTAAATAACTAGCCAGACTTGCAATTATTCCCTCGCGCGCCTCGTTTTCTTTTTTTTTTTTTTTGCAATACCACAATTTTATGACAGGTGAGCCTCAGTACTCGCCTAGCTGCAAAGATAGCCATCTTTACTGCACAAAAAACAGCTAACTAGCAATGGTCTGACAGTCGGGCAGTGCTTGCTCAGAAGCAAATGGTCTCAACTCAGCGGTCACTGGTGGTGAATGTTAAAAACATAGCCCGCAACAGTGATACCATTTCAGACAAGCCAAGGGCTGCACAAATAATTGTTTGGACCCTGGCAGAATGATAAATTGAACTGAAGATTGAACAAACTAGTGCCAAATAAACAGAAGTTGACTCCAACATCACCTTGCTATGGTTCCCACAAATGATCACAGTGTCATGCACATCTGTCGTAAGACTTGAATGTGGACTATTTGAAATGCCAGCCATTGAGTTCTGTGCACTGGCATGTTCTTTCCTTTGTATGTGTGTGTGTCTGTCTGAACAATGTGCAATGTTTTAGCTTAGCCAAACAATCACATGCCAGATGTGGCACAGAGAACTAATTAGGAGGAAGGAAATCTCGGTGCTGGTGCTACCGTGTACTTGTTTAAAGAAGTGTTGGAAGCTTCTTTTTTTTTTACCATATATAAGCTCAAAGATACTTGTATTTGGTGCTTTCACAGATTATATTGCACCCCATTTGTGCTTGCTAATGCAAGTGTAGTTGGCAGCGTATTGAATGCCTGTTTTTAAATGTTAGGGCTGCTTTATAAATAATGCCACTCTCGAAACATCTTAGTGCAAAATATTTTCATGTTGGCACACTCCTGGAATAAATAGAAGTTGTTGCGATTTTGCCTGAAATGTGTCTTTTTTTTCTGTTCAATCAAAAGTCAAACAAGGGCTGGAGCCAGCACTTCCAACAAGGGTCTTGGAGCAAAATCTCCTTGTTGGAACACCACTGTCTCCATATTCCTGTGAATATGTCTTATTTGGATTTTTGTTTGCGAAGCATCTGCAGGTTTGCTTTCAGGTTTTATGTTATCATTTGTCCAGGCAGCCTCCTTGACTTTCAGTGCTGCATGTATTTCCTCATCCTCTCGGCAATGTGCCATGTTCAACTCCAGATTGCTCCAGATAATCTACTGCAGGTTTAGAGGCTATGCATTAGACCGATTTTGATGCACTAAGTGAGCCCAAACAAAGTGCTGTCACACCATTGCCAAGTGTTGTTGCATTACCACTGAATGTAAACAGGACCGAGAATGGGAATTAGAATCAAGACGAAAATAAGAGTATCCTCTTGTCACTGCCGAAACCACCGAGGAATGACAATGTCAGTTAAAAGCTAGGTGAAAATGCAACACGGTTAAAAATAATGTGCCAAACATGTACTACAAATGTCGTCTCTCATGTCAATGCAGGTTGACTGCATCAACATTTCGAGTTTTCACATTTTAACCATTGCTTAAAACCAATGTCTGTGTTTCAGCTATTGTAAAGTGCACAGGCAGAAGCAGTGACACAAGCAAGCGGTGGGCAACACAGGAGCACACACAAAATGAAAACTCTATAGCATTTAATCACGTGCATTGTGCCACTGAATGCTTGACACTAACATAGATTTCCATTAGCATGGACTGAATTGGATCTGTATATTTTTTTCTATTTGTTGTTGGTAAAGGCATTTCTATAATGATTTGACTGTGGCCATTGTATCAGGCTAGCATTTTACATAGCCTAGTTATTTTGAAAACATATTGTTTTATGCCAGACTATTAAAGCATGGAAGAAAAAATTACAGCAGAAACCATCCTTGATGATTATCTAATGCTTAGTATTTGTCCCTTGCAACTGGCACAAAGCCCAAACTAACTCTTGTCGTCCAGAGAAAACACAAACTCGAGGACTGCCACATGCACGGGCCACAACACCCTGACAATGTACGATCGGAACCAGAGGCGGTCATCGGCACTACACACCGCACCATTTAAATTCAAGCGCTTTTGAAAGTATGTGTCTGCATCCCACAAGTGGCGCTCCTGCAATTAGCATTGCTTGGTCTTGGCAGCCCGTTCTGCGGCTGTCTGCTTGGCGTGCCGCTGTTCTTCGGCCGTATGCTATTTCTCTTGTTGATTGTGCTCCACGGCCGCATGTATCTTGCTGACCCATCACTTCGCCTCCTGCCTCGCCGCTTTAGTGCGCATCACATACCTCTGTAGTCTCTGCAGAGCCTTCACACTCGTATGCTTCTCTTCCACTTGACACTTTCGACGACCCATTGCTGTATCTGCTAGTAGAGGCTTACATGCAACATTGCACAAGTGAGCCACATCCATTTGTGGCGTGCACACCCGCACCGGATAGTGGAGCAAGGAGAGGAGGCGCAAGCATATACGTGGAGCAAGGAGTGGCAGAGCTAACAGCGGTCAGCAAGTGACCTTATGGACGTGTGCAGGGATCGGTGAAGAACTTTGTGACCTTTGACAGCCTTGCACTTGCCCTTGGCTCTGCCTTCTTCAGTCCTGGTCTTTTGCGCCTTGCCTTTACTCATTCAAGCATGAATCAACTAGCCCAAGCAAGAGTTTTACTTAAGTAAAGAAGTGCATCGCATTTAAAAAAATCAAGCTTTTTATTTTGTATTGATACCCACAATGCAGGGACATTGTTGACAACATTTATCACTGGAAACGTTGGTAGGCACAAATGATGAGTGGAATGGCACTAATATGTTGAAGTTTATGCTTCTTAGCTTCAGTATCAAAATATACCCTTCACTTCAGTCAAACTTGTAGCCCCGTTTCTTGAGGTCTTCTCTGGCTTCCACGATTTGCTGCAAAAAGAAGAAAACACACGAGGTACGTTACAGCACCAAAACCTCCTGTACCAACCACCTTGCACTGTTTTCACACTTGGCTTGTAAAGCCTTCCTTCTACTTAAAGAATTCCAGAGTTCAACATCACAAAGTTGCACACAAATGTTGTAGTGGAGGGCTCCGGATTAATGCCAATTGCCTGGGAATCGTTAATATACACCCAAAGCACAGTATGCAAACATTTTAAATTATTAAATTGAAAATTAAGAAAAATAAAATGCAGATCCCATGCACCTTGGGAATTGGTCTTTGTGAAGCTTTGGTGATCCGACAAGACGAAACAATGCAACATGACGAAAGCATAGGCGTGCGCAGGATGCAACAACAGTTGTCTCTTTACAGAGCAGCGAAATCTTTTCCCCTCGTATCCATTGGATAACTGACAACATGGCTGTGTGCAGCAATTATAATTTTGCATTCTGTTACTCGTACACGAAGTACCCTTCGACCCTGACTCTAAATCAACACACAAAAATTGGGTCATGCTTTTTCAGTAGATTAACAATTTCTAAAATGAGCTCCTGCTCTCCACTTTCCTCCCCTTCAGCGTGCCTTCTGAATGGCCTTCATCCTTCTGTGAGCAGGACTATGGCTTCAAGTAGGCACTTCAGAACATTGCAAACTCATTGGCGTTGTTCCTTTGCTTGGAACTCTCATCGAGCAAGGCCCTCATTGAGGAGAAAAGCAAATGACTTATTATTTCTTTTGTAACTATTCCACGACAAGATACTGTTCACATGACCCTCAGATTTTCATGCTGGTAGAATGCTTACATCGCATTTGTTCAAGCGCGAAAATTCAGTCGATATAAATGACAGGTCCCAATGCACCTTCGAAATACCACCTCCCGGTGGAAATGCCCGGCAATGAAAGCAAAGCGCTGCGCCCTTTTCTGGACTGTACAAAGCCAGCTAAACTTAGCAAGCCACTGTGCACAAAAACTGCATTTGTGATTACTCCTTTCTGTTTGAGGACAGCCACTAAGGTGCAGTTGGAAGGCATCACGTGCTTGCCTGGCTTGCTTCTATAGGTCGTTAGTGGGCAGTGGCAAGGAAGGGTTATCACCAGACATGTGGCTCTGCTCACCAAATTACGTCCAAAATTCGCAGTTTGTTTATCGCTGGCATCACTTTGTTGGACATCACTCCTGCAACAGGAAGCTCGGGCCATGGCACTGAGCGTCAATCTGAACACACTTTTCTTGCCTGCTGCTTATGGTGTGCTGTTCCAATGCACTCACTCTGGAAACTGGGCTTTCCACAGTGGAATACAACAGGCACAAATCAAAACACCGTATATGCGTTAGGGGGCCGATTTTGTTGCAGACAGACAGCGCAAAACAGATGTGTGCCAATTCAAGAAATTTCGGGTTGCGCAGCTTTGTTCACGCCCTATAAACAGCGATTGTGAAGTCACAGGTGCCCCTATCCACCAGCAGTAGCCTACAACTTAGTACCTGTTTGCATGGTGTGTGCTGCCTTTTTCAGTGTTCACTTTAGTGCCCCTTGAGATGCATGTCATATTTCCTGCCTTCACAGAATTTGTTCCCCTGCTCAGCCAATGGTGGGTGGCTAAGGCCACCCTGGCCCCCCTTGTGCACACACTTACGAATGGGAGACATGAAGCGGCCTTTCTTTGCATGTTGTACAGTGTATTTTGGCAGCGAATATGTCCCACAGCTGCCCTCAACCTCAGTGCACTTTGCAGACTTTTGTGGAGAAACATGGCACAGCCCAATACCAACCAAAGCACCTAGCCTCACTCAGAGCCTCTTAATGTGGTCCGTTTTGTACCGTGTGGGGTTCTCACCCTTGCTCTTGGGACAAAGGAACGACAACACAGTAGTGCAAACAATCACAAGGGCCTGCTAGTCGAGTTGCTATCCACAAAACATGCCGATGGGCATGCGACAAATCGCGGAAGTCCGACTCACCACAACCGGATAACAAGTGAATATGTTCGCCCCATGCTAGACACCAGCGATTGGTTGTTCGCACGTACGGTCACAAGTTCAAACGATCGTGTTTGTCCATTTCGGCGTAGGCTTCGCAAGACGGTCTCGCAGAAGCATGGATCGGCGCACGCACAGGACGTCCGCGTCGCTTGCCGATCCCGAGCCAAAGAGGAAGAGTATACTCCTTTCCGCGCCCAAGTAACCCCGCTGTTAGGGGGTGGTAGCAGAGCCACACTCGCGTCATCTCTTGCAATGCGCTTCAACCACACCGACTGCCGCGGGGACCAAGCCACGCGGCGAAGCCGGATTACAGGAGACGGGAGCTATGTGGGAAAACAACATATCAGGGGACGCATGAGAGTCGCGCATCCCCACAACCGACGAAACAAAAATACTGGCACAGCAAATATGGTTGTGAATGAATGACGGCATGGCTGCATGGGCTTCTTCTTCAGGTGTGAAACTTCTGTAATCATTGTCTGCTAGCAGAATCCAGATTCTTATTTTTTAGAAGTAAATTGTTGCTATGCAATGCGGCACATGTAGCAAACATCTCAAAGCGCTAGCATGCATGAGGAAAGAACTGGTAATATTGTTATCCAGCCATTCTATGCAAGCATCTGTAGCTTGACATGTAGAGCTGCTGCACTGGGGGACCCAACAGATAATGAAGCCACAAGATGCCAGATGAACAGAATATTAATGATAAAGCATGACTTTCGGGTATCAACTACAACATGTGCAGTGCCACTTACTATATAGAATGAGCTGATATGTTGCACTCTCCATTATTTTTCATGTGAACTGCTTCCCACACAGCCTTGAAATTAGTTTACAAGAACATAACAATAAAATGAAATATCTTTAGGAAATCTTACAGATGGCAACTACATTGCTTTATTCAATAGGTAAATATGCATAGTCCTACTATTTTCATTAGTTGGCAGTCTCATTGATGCTGTTAGGCTTTTAAAGCTTCATTTACAGTCCATGCTGTGTTAGGTTTTAGGCAATTAGGTTTGTTGTACGTGGCAGCAATCTATGTTAGTAAGCGCCTGCACCTGAGGCAGCAGTCATTGTTTGGGATACATTAGAACGTACTGGGTGGCTTCATGTGTCACAGATGCCACAATGGCATAAGTCATGGTTTGTACAGCATTGGTTATGACATGCAGACAGTCTGCATGTCATGACCTCCCAAAGCCTGCAACCTCCCAAATGTGCCTGTGCTGGACAAGCCTGCAACCACTATGAAAATACAACCAATGAAAACAGCACACTCTGCGCATTGAATGTGACCAACAAAGGCTGTGTAATGCTTCATAGTAAGAAAGAAAGGAACTTGAGTCAAATCGCAATGGCACATACCTTCTTGAGCTCTGCTGCTGCTGCTTCACAGTTGTTGAATGTGAGTACTCTGTAGATGACAACTGAAGCAGCATACATCTGAAAAGCAGCAAAAGGTCACATTTGGGCTAAATGGTGTGCCACAGCTCGATGCAGCAGAAAAGTTACACATGGACAAAACAATAATGAGTTGAAAACTGAGGTTGTTGTTACATATCTATGGGAATACTCAGGGACAGCATGAAAAGATGGGGTGAGCTTAAACAACACGAGCACAGACTATCAAGCTTTGTTTGAAAAGTCAAGCATATATATTTGGTGAAGATGCGCAAACAATCAATATGCTAAAGTGTGACGCCAAACCACAACCACAGTTTGGGCTAAAAAGTGCAACCAGGTGACAAGTATGTGTGCTCTAGCTATCATTCTACTTGGTTATGAATAAACTTTTTGGTTTTGCACTTTTCTGGATAATTTGACTGTCTGCACATCATGACCTAGGATACATATATATGTCTCTACAAATAAAAGTTGTCAGTCAGCACTTGTGTTGTCTAATCTTGTCCCACCTTTCTGCACTGTCCTCAAGCATTCCTGTGCAATGAAGAGACCTGCCCTACAATGCTACATCAGCATAGACCTCCATGTTCACACTATGACACGCCTGTGTTGTTCTTATGTTAGCACATGGACATACCCATCAGTGTTTCAGTTCAGCACATTACTCATAACGGCTGGATGTGCCTGACATGGGAGGAAACGATAAACCAAGGCAGGTGCTCAAATTATGCTTAACAGCTTATTAGGTTGGGGTCAGTAACTGTTCAAGCAATGTATCGCTGCAGCGATGACATGTACGATATACACAGGCATTTGATTTCTCAATGTGCACGTGCATTTAGTTATGGATAGAATATCTGCTCCATACAAGTATTATGCACAATCCTAATGATATGTAAACGCATTCTGTTACGTTCTAATATGACTAGCTTTGAAGTTCGAATTGTTTCGACAGGCTCGCTCTTGAATCGACTTTAATGAGACGGTAAAACTTTCATTACTGAGTGTTCCGCACTTTGAGCGCCTCAGTTATGATCGGTCGATGCGAAATGCGTATAGTGTGAACACTAAGCTTAATCAAGCGTATCCATTAATTCTAGCGACGTTTCTGTTTACACGTGCACTTTAATTAAGTACAAGGCATCTCGCAATCACGGCGGCCACAAGAACACTATGAAATTTGTAATATTGAACAAACTTACCCCAAAGACAACGCAGGCGTACACTGGAAGCTGGAAATATATGTATAAATATAAGCGAACTCAACCTTAATTTCTAACGAGGAAATGAAGTAACGAAACATTAGGTGGTACATTCGCTTACCAGCCAAACGTGGGTCTCCGCAGCGCCTAACCTTTGCGAAAGAAGTGCGGCCCATATTGCCATGAATATGGAGAGCCCTAGCAACCACTGCATCAACTTAGTCATCGCCGGTTCCTGTAAGAAGCAAAAACAGACGCCTGATTTAAAGACACGTCGGTCACAAAGTAGCGCTGCCCCTACGTGTGGACAAAATATCGTGGAGACGGCCAGCACTTGTTTACGCACGGAAGGAGTGGGCAACTTCGAAGATGCTCTTGCGCTTACCTGCCAACGCAGTGCGTAAGCGACACGCGCACAATTGAAATCAGTCTCTTGACCCGCCGAAGATATCCCACGAAAGCAAGTACGCTACACACACGCAAATCCGGCTGCTTGACACGGAGGAGCCGGAGCAGCTACCGGAGCGCCACAAACGGCAGTGTCTCTCAGGCACGTTATCACCATCATTCTAGGGCCTCCGAGATCAGCAAAGAGTTTATTCGTCTGCTACAGTAAATTGTATTATAATGTAGCCAAACTATTTCAATCAAAAATCAAATTCGCATCCTTATGCATATAATTACAACATCAGTTTAATTGGAATAATTAATTTGCGGCGTAGTGGAATTACCTCCATTTCATGCCTGCCGCGTAAGCGGAAAACCAGCTTCCAAATCCTTTCTCTTTTCTCCTCTCCACTGGATGGATGGATGGATGAAAGATACGAGCGTCCCCGTTGAAACGAGGTGATGGCAGTTGCCACCATGCTCAGCTTATTATTTTTGTTTAACTGTGTTGTAAGTTATTCAAATTCGCCATTTTCTTTAAATACCTCTTCATAAACTTTTAACCTTATGTCACCTCATTGCTTTTGAGCCACGAATGTTCCAATCGTCTTTTGCTAATTTACACCGCATATTTACTGGATGGATGGATGGATAGATGGATGGATGGATGGATGGATGGATGGATGGTATGAGCGTCCCCTTTGGAACGGGACGGGTACTGGATGGATGGATGGATGGATGGAATGGAAGGTAGGAGCCAATCTAGTAACCACCGTTACTAGATTCTAGTAACGTTGGTAGGAGCGTCCCCTTTGAAACGGGGCGATGGCAGTTGCCACCATGCTTGATTTTTATTTTGCCTTTTATTTTTATCTCTGTTGTGTGTTATTGAATTTCTCGATTTTCTTTAAATACGTCTTCCTACCCTATTAATCTTACACTCTAAGAACAGTTTACACCCTTTGGCTTGCCCCTTCTGCCACACAAAAATAATCGTCATCTGCCTTGATGCGTTTCCTTTCTTTATCGCTGCAAGCCCGGAACTTTCCAGTGACGAACGGCACGCGCGTTATCAGAAGGGGCACTCCAAAGGGTGTAAACTGTTCTATGCTGATA